>NC_056733.1:182537603-182617603 GCF_019279795.1 Protopterus annectens
AGAGGAGCAGAGGATCACAATAAGTGTGATTCAATTAGTTTGAGCAAACTCCGAAGACTCAGGGTCTATCAGAGTTACCAGCTTTCTTGCAGCCAGGTAAACAGGATTAATATAACAAATACAGACCACAATCTGTGTGTGTTAGACTGTATTTCTACTTAGCTTTTCCAGACAATAATTATAATTAAATATCAAGCAGTGTGTGGTAAAATATTGGAAACGAGTTACAACATGGGTAATTAAGCAATTATCATGGTCACAAAAAAAAGATAAAAATATGTTTTAGACTTTCCACATTTTAGGTAGGTTCCTGCAAAATAATGCAAAGTAGGCCTTTAGTTATTTATTTGTTAGGAGGCATTTGTTTGCTTGAACAAAACTTTTTATTGAAGCAGGTGGGAAGTATGTGCTTTATTAAAAAAGTTGCAGCAGTGCCAAACACACTTCAGGCAGTGTTGCAGATCAGTTCTTAGTCCTTAAAGAAGTAGATGCAGCGATGCATCACTGAGGGAAGGACACAGATGTAGGATACCTGTATGAGAGAGTTTGGATGTGGAACTCTTTTACCAATAAGTTTATTCAGAGCAGAATGAAGTATGTAACCCCTGACCTACCTGATTGTGGGAATCAGTAAAGTGGTGCGGTTAACTGTAATAAAAAAATAAGAAAAAAGCTAATAATAGATTGGGTTCTTTAACTTAAACAGTTTGCCTTCTAGTGGGCAACATAGAGGTTTGTTTACATTTAGTTTGATTTGTCAATAATACCAAAATGTGGAATGGTATCTGTCATATCATATGCCTGCAGTCCTCGGCTCCAGCATATTAATTTGGGATTTTGCTGGCTGGCTCCCTGTACCCATAGATCCCCCTCAGACTTCTCCTGTCTTCCCACTTTAAAGGGTCCCTCCCAAACTGCCTGCAGCTTCTTGTGTCTGACAGGAATGAGAACCATAAACTGCTGCTCCACAGCATACTCTTTAGCTTGAGCATTCCTGTCATATCAGACCTTTTTCCTGCTGTTGGGCTTCTGCCAGGTTCCCCTGGGCCAAGCCCATAAGTTGTCATGAGGTTTAGGGCCTATGCCACAACAGACTCCTTGTGGGATTCTCATTCACCCTCCAACTCATCACAAATCAAATCTAGAAGTCCCCTCACCCTATACCCATACAGCAACTCAAAAGGTGAAAAACCTGTGGATTCCTGGGGCATGTCTCTGTAAGCAAACAACAAATGGGGCAGATATTTCTCCCATTCCCTCTTAAACTGGTCAGCAAATGCTGGGAGCATGGTCTTTAGTGTAGAGTTTAACCTCTCCACCAGACCATTAGTCTGGGGATGATAGGGAGTGGTCTTTAGGTGCTTCACCCCACAGTGCTTCCACAGGCAAGCCAGCAGGTCTGACATGAAATTGGCAATTCTGTCAGTCAGTATTTCTTTTGGGAAACCTACATTGCTGAAAATCTCTAACAAAACATTTGCCACCTTTTCTGCCTCAGTGGAGGACAGAGCCACCGCCTCAGGGTATCTGGTAGCATAATCTACTAATACCAGGATATACTTCTTCCCTGTGGAACCTAGGGTGCTCAAAGGCTCCACAAAATCCATAGCTACCCTCTGAAATGGCTCCTCAATCACAGGCAATGGCACCAAAGGAGCTTTGACCTTGTCTCCTGCCTTGTCTACCTTTTGGCACTGCTCACAGGTTCTGCAGTAGCCTGTTACATCCCTGGAAATCCCAGGCCAATAAAAGTTCCACACAATACATCTCTTTGTACATTTTATGCCCATATGACCTGCAAAAGGAATATCATGGGCTGTGGCTAGAAGTGCCAGACAGTAGACTCTGGGCACTACCAACTGTTGTATTCTCTCACCCTCTAGCCCTCCCTCAGGGGTCCACTCTCTGTACAGTAATCCTTTGTCCCAGTATACAGATTCTCTCTTTCCTTAAGAATCAGGTGCCTCACTGGCTACCTCTCTCAAGCCTTGTAATGTAGGGTCTCACAGCTGAGTCTGTCTCAACTCTCTCTCTCTTTGTAACCCTTCCCTGCTCCACTTCCACATGATGTCTGGTATTCTCTGACAGTGGAGCCTCATTGTCAGCCTGATTATTACTTCTCACCTCTGCCCTTGCAGTCACTCTGTCCAAGGGAACATCAGTATCCACCAGCAGTTGTGGTGCACCTTCAGTCTCACTGCTACAGGGTGGTTCCCTCCCTGAAGTAGCCACCTCACCAGTCTTGGCTTCAAGTGTATGGTCTGTCTGCCCCCCCCCCCTCCAGACTACCAGACCCACATGCCTGTCTCTAAGCCTGACTGCATGTCACTGCATGCACACAAGGTACTGCATTATCAAAATCATTCCCTATCAGGACATTTGCAGGGATATCCTCAAACACACTACTTGCTTGCTTCCTTTTCCACTCTCCCAGTCAAGGAGAGCTCTAGCCAAAGTTATTTGTAATGGAGTTCCTCTTAAAGCTCTGACTGGAGTAGACTGCCCAAGCAAGCAGTACTCCTCTTTAACCATTGCAGGCTTCACAATGGTTAGGTCAGAGGCTGTGTCTCTCTTAGCAGTGGCCTGTTTCCTGTCTACTAAGATAGGATATAACCTCTTGTGGTAGTTTGGTACCCTTACTATCTCCAGACCATTACTGCTGGCATTCTGTCATTCCCACTTACTGGTTCTCCCACCTTTTGTCCCCCACCTTGCCTCCATGGACATCTATATGCTACATGACCCCACTGGTTATATTTAAAACATTTAACCCTTGATCCTGGCCATGTACCTGAACTAGTGGCTTCCCCTGTTACTAGCAGACTCTGTTGAGGCAGTTTAGGCTGCCCACCATGGGTTCCCTTAGACCCATGTGCAGCACTGGGTATCCCTTTTGTGTGCAGTGATGCCCTGCTTGCTAAGTATAGATCTTTCTTTTTCCCCAACTCATCTACGGTATTACATTCCTTATCTATTAACTAGACACTCATGTCCTCAGGCAAATTGTTAAGGGCTTGTTCCCTCACCAAAAGGTCTGGAAGCTCTTGAAAAGTGGTGACCTGACACCCACTCACTTATCTATGAAAATAAGTGCTTATACTCAGCAATATACTCACACACACTTTCATCTGCCTTGTGTCTATGTTCACAAAACTTTTGTTCTATAAGCTTAATGTGTTAACTTAAAACACTCAGATAAACAATTTTAACAGTATTTTAATTTAAGCAATCAGTATCATACAGTTTAGAAATAGTAGTTACAGCTTTACCATGGAAAAAGGGGGTCAGGAACCATACCCAGAACCCCTGGTTAGCATTATACTGTTTACATACTCTTTCGAACATATGAATAAAACTATCAAAATTATCACCCTCTGTAAATTGTGGAAGAAATTAACTGACCTTTGTTGCTTCTGGGGTTCAATTACTCCTTTCTCCATTACCTCCATGACCCTGATGAAGAAGTCAGCATCTGCTTTTCATGTTGCCGCTGCCTCTCATTTTCTTCAGCTTCCAGACAGTCTCTCTGCTTATTCTAATGCCATCTGTTTCTCCTTTTCTTCAGCCACCAAATGCTGCAGTCTCTACTGATTCTAATTTTAACCATTTGGCCTCTAGTTCAGGTCTCTTTAACTCCAGACAGATTTTTACGTCCTCTGAGTCAATGTTGAACTGTCCATTTTCTGAGAGTTGTACATCCCCAAGGCCAGCCTGGTTGTCCTCCTGGTTGATGGTCTGTGATGGAGCTGTTGTTAAAGCTGCAATAATTTCTGCTTTAGTCAAGTTGGCATGCACCAGTCCTTTGGCTTGGCACATCTCAGTGAAATGGCTCTTTGTCAGCTTGCCATATTCCTCTGCTGACATCCTTGCCTGCTCTATCTGACTAACTAAGCTAACAAAAAATAAATAAAACTATTATGATATTAATCTCTGAATGTTCACTGTGTGGCTGCTTGAGAGAACAAACACCTTCTTTAGTGACCACTGTTTACAGGCTACAGGAGTTTAATATCCACACCACTGAATCCCAATATGTGATGTAGTGATCCCATCATTGCCAACCAATAATGTGATGCCCCATCACAGGACCAGTAATCAAGAAGCCTCAATCCTCACCACTGGCAACATTGGGAGAATGACAAATACACACACAGTACTTCCAGATGCAGCTCTCTGCATGAAGTGCAGTTTCCTTTAAGAGCACATAGAGACCCATAGTCAGTCTGGGGCTGCTTTCTTCAGATCCCCAGTAAGAATCCCCACTGGCACAGCTTTAGATTTGAGATCTCAGCAGAGAGGCCAATCCAAAACCTCCAGCACCCTCTCTGTTCAACCAGTGCTTTGTGTTCCTGCCCAAGTAGCTGCCACACACACACACACACATACACACACACACACACTCTTTGAGGTATGATTTACAAGGACACACACACACACCTGGGGAAGGCTGGAACAGGTTTACTAGCTATGCCCCCCTTTTGCCCAGACTATAAGGTAGTTATCACTGCCACAAGCCAACTCTTATCAGCTATTTTAAGGCCCTTAACAAAGGGTGCCCAATCTTACTGTGTAATGTTAATATTAATAAAAATGGTAGTTTGACCAAGAGCAATGCTATTATTAGTGGCCCACAGTGTCACCAAATAAATATGCAAGTACTTTCAAAACTTAAATATCTCTACAAAGATCAGCCACAATGAAAGGTTTAAATATATTTAATAATAAATAATAAAAGAACAAAAAATTACTTAGTATATATTCAAAGTGACATCAGAGTTCAAAGCCATAGGAAATATTTAAAACAACATTGCAGGACACTCTCAAATAAATAAAGAAAAATATCTAAACTAAG
Organism: Protopterus annectens; assembly: GCF_019279795.1. Taxonomy (NCBI): domain Eukaryota; kingdom Metazoa; phylum Chordata; order Ceratodontiformes; family Protopteridae; genus Protopterus; species Protopterus annectens. The sequence continues at coordinate 182,542,456 of NC_056733.1, forward strand.
TTTAACCACATTCCTGACTATATCTAAAATAATTACTACACCCTAGTTAACTTACTTAAGAACAAGGCAGATGTGGTGAATGGATCTTCAAGTTGCTGTTGTCAGGTCCAAGACAGAATACAGAATGCTGTTTCTCTCTAACAGACTTCTTAAATTAATATCTCAAATATAAGTGCTGGGATAGCTTGCAGAATGACATAATTTTTTGTCACCTGGCTCTATTCCAGGTGAAACCCCCACTGCTGGAAGCTAGCAGTGCTTAGCATCTTCCTGTGAAAATACATAGACCTGAGATATTTGGCAGATGCTGGAAGTCATAAAACAATTGTAGTAATTAGTTCACTTTGAAGACAATACAGAAAGCTTCTTAGCACAGACATTGTGTCTGCAGCTGCCAAAAAGTAATTTAATTTCAGATATTTTTCTGACGCTTTGCTGGACTGAAGTTAACCTCCTGTATTGCAGTTTCCACTGTTAAAATATATACATTTAAACAGTTACAATAGGGTATGTGCATTTCTGTTCTCTTCTAGTAGGCACACTGTGGATCCATTTTAAGCACAAGCATTTTGCAAATGCTCTTTTCAACACGTCTGTACAAACTAGTTTGATATACACATGACATACAGTTGTAATAAATTTGTAACACAAGCATCTTATACAAATTATTTCAATATTCACCAATGACATGGTGGTGGTGCTGCGGTAGCATTGTTGCTTCACAGTAAGACATTGTCCTGTTCGATTCTCAGCTAGAGCATCTTCTGTGTGGAGATGTGCGTGAATGGGCGTGCCTTCGTTAAAGGTTGTGCATCAGGGCTGGCAACTCGGCATGTAAATATCTTCTGCCAATCATTAGTGGACCGGAGTTCCGCTGTGGCAACCCCTAACCGGGAAATGCCGAAAGACTCAACAACCAATGACATATAATTATTTACAAAATTCTAGCTAGCTGGGCTGACAGTATCTCCCTTTTTTCACAGTATCAAAGGCCTTGGCTAGGTTTGGCTAGACAGAGTGAAACAATTTGCCTGAGTTTAATGCATTTAACAAACCCAAAATGTTTTAGGTCCAGGACTTGTAAACTGCATATGTCATTCTTAATAAGCTCCATAATGATGCATTCCATTGCTTTGCAGATAAGGCTAGTGAGGCTCATAGGTCTTTAGTTTCCTGGATCAGATGTGGATCCCCCTTGTGGAGTGGGATGACTTCCACAGTTCTCCATTCCTCTGCCATGAATCCAGTGGAGAGGATCAGATTTAATAAGATTAGTAACAAGTCTGCCAGACAGTTCCTGGTGCTGACAAGAAGGTAGCCTGGCACATTATTAGGACTTATAGAGCAAATGTTTTTGGCCTTGCAGAGAGCATTTAAGACTTGTTTGGAAGTGATGGGGAGGTTGGGGTTGATAATAACTTGATAAAGGTAGGCAGAGAGATAAGGGAGTAAAGTTAGATTTTAATTCGTTCACTAATATGTTGGCTATGTCCTTAGGGGACAAGTAAGTGTTACTATTATGCATTAACAGCTATGAGCATTGCTAGACACTACCTCTAAAGTTTCTGATCTAGTTGAAGAATGCTTTGTGGTTGTCCTTAGAAGAGGTAGCAATTCTCAATTCGTATTTGCTTTTGGTGAATTTTGTTTTGTTTCTGAGTTGTTTGTTGAGCCTTTTGAGTTCAACTCTAGATGATAGGATATTAAGCTTGCTTTTACAAGCTATGCATTTCCTCCTCTTATTGTACAGTTTATTTATACCAAAGTTCCACCGTAGGGGTATATTCCTGAATTTGGCATTATATTTATATCTTAATGGGATAAATGTTGTGATGTATGCTTTGAGGTGGGCACAGAAATTATCCACAAATGTGGCAGCATGTGAGAGTGGAGTCACTGAGGTGAGGAGGATGCTTAAATTTCAACAGGTCATCCGTTACTTTGATTAGGTCTCCCTTACAGCAGTCCCTAAAGAGAGAGGTGTTTTGTGGTAAGTCATGTTTTACACTTGGTGCCCAGATTTTACTGGTGACATGGTAACTGTAGGTACTGAACATAGTATTTCAATATTGCTGTAGATGGGACATTAACTAATTGGTATAGAGAGCTAGTATTAACAAAGTCCAGGAATTATTGCATTTATTTGAGGTGATGTAGGTTCCCCAGTTAATGGAGAGATAGATGAAGTCTCCAAAGAGTATACTTTTATACTCGATTAGGAGGGATGTCAGTTTAGTTAGTATACCTTATGGGCTGCAGGTGACATGGAGGGGGGTATGGTAGTTGGCTGTGATATAGTACCGAGTTCTACTTACCACGAAAAGGATATGGAGAACTTCAAGATCATTGTCCTGGCTTAAGAATCTGGAGGTGAGATGGCTTCTTAGGAATACAGACATATCCTCTCCAAAAACTCCATTGTTTTCCATGTTGGGTCTGAAACGGTAGTAAGCACTGAAACTCAGAAGTGTGGGATGTTATTGCTGTTCTGAAACCATGTTTCAGTAACGATACAGATATCTATATTTCAGGAGTTAGGAATGTCTATAAGGAGTGCAGTAGACAGTGATGAGCAGTTCCTGTTTAGGCTTCTTAGATGTATAAACCCCCACCTGGGGCCTTCTTAAAGAATAATCTGTCCTTTCTTATTTATTTCTTATTTATTTATTCCAGTTTGATGACCGGGGAGGTCCACTGGGCTCGGGGAGCCCGTTTTCAGTGAAGGCTCGGGGAGAAAAGCTCCAACAATACATAGTTACATGAATAATTACTAAGAAACTTTGCATTATTGTCAAATAAACAGGTAGCATTCATAAAGAAACAAACAATTACAATTTTGTTTAGGTGTAAAAGACAGGAAAATGGCATTGAAGCTAGATTTTATAGTATAGTTATATATACATAATACAAATGAGCAAGGTTAGCTAGTTGAGAGGTTAACCAGGAGTAAAAGTGGAGGAGACCTTGAGAGGTATAGGGTGAAGAGTACAGTTGCATTTTCTGTTTGAGTAAAGATGAGAATGAAGAAGAGTTTTAAAGTCTTCGAGGTTATCTTAGGTCCTACGAGTGGAGGGAAGAGCATTCCATTTTTTGGCTAAGGTGAAGGAAAGCAGAAGTTGACCAGCTGGGCGCTTGGGTTTGTGTATGGTGATTAGGTTTTGGTGGGTAGATCTAAGTGTTCTATGGGGAGTATATGGTTGTAAAATATTGGATAGTGCAGGGCACTTGGTAGGTTGGAACAGTAGTCTATAGGCAGTCGTGATTTTGAGAAAGTCAAGTTGGCTATGCAGTTCAAGCCAGTTTAATGAGTGAAGGGAGGAACAGTGATGAGAAGAAGATTTGGCTTTAGTAGCAAATCTGGAGATGTTATTGTAACATATTTCTAGTTTGGAGGATAGTGAGGAGGATAAATTAGTAAGCAGAGGGGCGCCATACAGTACAGAGGGAAGGAGATAAGTAGTGGCGAGAGTTAGTCTGGTAGCAGGAGAGAGGAAGTGGTTGTTTCTATAAAGTAGGCCAAGTTTTATGTGGGTTTTCTTTATGTTTAGCTGGATGTGAGTATTAAATTTTAGGCGTTCATCAATGGTTACACCAAGAAGTTTGGTGGAGGGAAAGACCTCTAAAATGGAGTTGTTATGGCTGATTATTTGGAATGAGTTTTTATCAACAGGGGAGAACTTAGAAGGAGACAATAGAAGGATTTTAGTTTTGTTAGCATTTAATGAGAGGTGATTTTGGAGCATCCAGTTTTTGCTAGTTGAGAAGGCTGTTGTGTCAGTAGTTGGAGATCTGTTAAGTTGGAGGCTCAGCAGATCAAAGTAGAATTGTCAGCATATTGAACAATTTTAGTATTGGGTATAGCCTTGTAAAAGTCGTTAATAAAGATGTTGAATAGAATTTGGCCAAGTATGGACCCTTGGGGTACTCCAGTGGGGGTAGGATGGAAGGTGGAGGTCCTCTGGCCCCATTTGACAGCCTGGAACCTGTTGGAAAGATAGCTGGAGAACCAGGAGAGAGTTTTGTGGGAGAGATTGAGATTAGACAGATGATTTAGAAGGTGGGTGTGGGAGATGGTATCAAAAGCTTTAGATAAGTCCAGCAGAACTGAGGATACTAAATTACTGGAATCACAGGCTAAATTGACAATATGTAAGAAGAAGAGAAGGGCGGTGTTGGTACTATGTCCTGGGCGGAAGCCATGTTGGGTAGGAGAGAGTAGCTGGTGTTTGGTAAGGAATGGCAAGAGCTGAAGGTGGATGCATTTTTCAAGAAGTTTAGAGAGAGGGGAAAGGATGGCTATGGGGTGGAAATTAGATACGTTACAGTTTTTGCCACCCTTGTGAAGTGGAAGAATATATGCATATATATATGAATATATGGGTACATAGGATTCAAGTAGGGATCTATTGATCAGGATGCTAATAGGGAGAAATTTAATTTAATTTAATCTGAAAATTATAATCTGCCCCTGGAACCTATTTAAATATATAAACTGTTCCTGGGACATTTTAAACATATAATTTGCTCCTCGTCTTCTTAAACATACAAATTGTCTTTGAGGCCATATTAAATATATAGCATAATGACTTGGACTTTCTTAAACATAAAATCTATCCTCTAGGCCTTCTTAAATAAATAAACTCTTCCTTGACATTTTATTAAACATGTGAACTGCATCCTGGGACCCTCTTAAGTATATAAACTGTCTCAATGGAGTATTCTTATATAAAGTCTCACCATGTGCTGGAGCCTTCTTAAATATATAAACTGCCCACCTGGGACTTTCTTAAACTGTAACTGAAATGTCATATGTCACCACCCATACTAAGACAAAAAATGTCACTGAACTTGTCTTTGATGTTCTGAAGGCACACTTTTGCACTTCAATACTTCCCTGAGGCAGGAAGCGAGCTGGTTGTTGTCTGAGCCATGCTGTACAGCATAATCATGCAGAAGCAAGATGGTTATCTCCATGGCATGGCTGTATTAGGACTTATCTGGGCACCACAGCAGCAGAAACAGCAGTAGGAGAGGACACGGTGGTGCTGCAGAACACGTGCAGGAAGAGTCCTCAGTAGGCAGTGATGAGCACAGTACACAGTGATATTGGGAAAGCGGTGACGCCTAGTGGGCCATTACAATCATAAGGTGACAGTGTCACACAGACTGAATATAATGCATCCAATTTTTCCATCAGTGCTGCTCTGTCCATCATTAGGCCACGTTGTGCAACAGACATAACCTCAATGTAACACTATATGGTGGATGTTGTGGGTCACAGTTGTCAGTGTTTGGACAAATGACAAAGGACATGATAACACAAGACCATCAACAGAGACTGGGACACAGGATACACACATACAGGTATGGAAAACATCTCATAAGGGGTAAACTCAAGGGTCGTGGCAGCCTAGATGTGAGGATTCAGTGACAGGGTGTTTGATAGCTTGTGGCAATAGTGTCATGCATGCACCTTGCAAAGGCCATTGTAAACATTCACCATGGGAATACACCCTATAAGGGCAGAACTGGTGCCATTGTATGGCTGTGCTAGGCTGTACCCTTGTGTTGTCACCAGTTCTGAAAATTGCAGAATCATGTATGTGGGTATCATCAACAGGAGGACTGGCTCACTCTGAGGATGCTGGGCACTCCACCGTTTGCTGCCATAGTATCCTTGATATTTCTGGCTTTGTCTCCAACCTGTGTGGCGAGTGCCTCATCACCCAGGAATGACAAAGATAGTATCACTGTTTTCACATACTGTGACTCCTGACCATGCTTGTTGGCATCACTGCTGGATGCATTTCTGACACTGATGCTGGCACTTTGTCCAGTTTCTGACATTTCTATATTATGTCCATCATCACTGACACCTGCGAATACAGAACACCATGGTAAACTCAATGACATATGCTATTAGGGTGCCCATGTGGCATGTAAAGTGAGAGTATTCATGTAGCAAATGACACTGTGCCTAAACTTACCTTCAGAAGGGGCAAGATGTAGTTGTAAGCCTGTGGTATCTATGAAGACAAATGTGCATTATTTCAGTTGGATTACCCTACTCTTAGTATTTCTATGTATAGTATAGGAAAATCTCTTCTAGATTACACTGACCTAATGTATCACCCATGAACAAACAGGGGGCTAAGGCACCTCCCAGGAATGCCATACCTAGTTTCATAATTGTTAGTCTGTACCACTCTACCCAAAAGACACATGCCATGCTGTCTGAGGACTTGCAGCAATATCTGTTTTCCAGCAGTGCTGACATTTTCTAGCCTTTCCTATTCTGGTTGTTCTTCCTGAATAAACATGGAGTATATAGACATAGGTATTTATTGTGATTATGGAGGGTATGTGCACAGATAGCATGAATGAACCTGCTTCAGACAGGCATATATTTAGTCACTGTATGCAGACCCTAGTAGCCCTAGTATAACATTGTAATTCATAACAGATGCTAGCCTTTAAAGGTTAGTCAGAATTCTCTGCATGATAACATCATGTTGAACAAGCTTTGTATATGACAGGTACATGGCTGAATGTGAATGTCAGGGTAGGCAGAATAGAAGGGGATTGAAATTGTTGGCTGACCTGAACATTGCCATAGGTACTTCTTCCCATGTGACAGCCATGGCTGAAAGTCTGTTAACCATAACCACTGCAAAGACTTCACTCAGAGCATGAGTGTCACATGTTTCAAATGTAACAGTAATGGAGATGTTATGGTTTCCTTGGAAAAAAGGATCTACTTCCACATAGCCTGATACAGCTACTTGTAATGACTTTTGCTGTACTTTCAAAACTGGTAATGTTTAAGATATGTCTACAGTCTTCCCTCAACTTCAAATCATTGTGTGGCTGAGCTAGGATGTAGGCAGATATGTCTCCTATGCAATATTCATGGGTACAGAATGAGGGTGACTTGGTATGATGAAAATGTTAACCTGCTCTGCAGGAAATGCAGCTGTAGATGATCTGTTCAGAAATTATCCCTTTGAGGCATAATAGTCCATTGCTAGGTCATAGTGATATACCCAACAAACCTGACAGGCATTCTATCTACCCTGTGAGGTGTGAGCACAATTGTCAAAACTGAAAATACACACTTATTAACTAAATACAGATAGAGTGGTACAGAAAATATATTTCCAAATTCAATATAATGATCTGCGTATTTCTCCATTTAGCTGAGTGTAAATTGGCATTGTGTCCCTAAATGAGGCAAATATATGCCCTTTTTCATATAATGCAGTCTAATATGTGCTTATAGCATGAATGTCTCTTAATTGCCTAATTATGGCTTCACACCTCAAAACATTTGTATTAGCATGTGCATGAGGCATGACCCAAGTGGCAACATATCACTATGCATGTGCAGGAGGCTCCTACATGGCCAAGTGCAGTGCAGTCACTACTTGTGATTTACAAACAAGTATGGTGATAAGTGCCTTTGTTCACCATCTTGATGCACTCATGGAATGAGTGTGTTCACTGAATGAATTAGCACAGCCATGAATGAACCTAAGAAGATGATACAAAAATCTTAGTTTATTACCTAATGAGGAACTATAGGAATAGGCTGCTGAGTATGTACTATGTCCATTCAGAACAATGGAAGTCTGCTGTGACTTAAGCCAGGCATTAAGGAAGGCTACATGTATGACATGATTCACACAGCAGTGCAGACACTTTCATGGTGACATCAGTCCGAGCCACCCTGAACTCCTCCAGTAGTGGGATGAAGATGTTCAAAGATGTAATTCTAGGATGTATTGTGAGGATTTATTTAAACACATTTCTTCATGCTGACTGCATAACCTGTAAGTCAAGTAGTTACATGGTCTGTAGAAGTAGCCAGGAGTGAAAGATGTGTGATGGTGTTAGTGTATACTAAGGGTACTGTGTGCAAATGGGTATAACATGATATATATATATATATATATATATATATATATATATATATATATATATATATATATATGTATGTATATATATATATATATATATATATATATATATATATATATATATATATGTATATATATATATATATATATATATATATATATATATATATATATATTATTTAAGTGCATTTGTAATGTTTGTAATGTGCATATTAGTGAATCTATGTGCAATGGGCAGACACACTCAATAATTAGCATAGCTATCGGTCAATATTTGGTATCTGAGGTACATATCATTTGGAGCAGGATAGGCACATGTTTATTGTGTGCTGTTACTGCTCCAGCAGTTATGTTGCAATCACTGCACAGGAATGACCAGCAGAAGTACCACTATTTCATATAGTTATGCACACTGAGTGACTGTTTCTTCCTATGCCTGTAGCACTGTAGTGATGTGCACCTTTATTTTACAGCATGCAAGAAGTGTGAGATGAACTGGTTGAGTTGCTGCAGGACAAAGCCAATACTTATGGCACAGCAGGGTAAGTAGGATTCACAGATGATTTGCAGTTTACTTAATTTTAATTAGATATTATAGTTTGCTACACTTATGCACCATTCCCATTGCTTCTCCCCTATGTAGGCTGTGAATGACACAAAGCCATGCACTGTGCATCTCAATCACATCTGCTCACTGTGGAAAGCCAGGCTGTGTTTGGTGATGGGAATGAGACTGCCTTGCCAATGAGCGGTGAAAGCCCCTTCAGGGAGGAAGCACAACTTCAACACATGCAGGAAGCCTCACATTTGGGTTGTCTGGTCATTGGTGGTGGTTGGTCTTAAAGAGACCCTCCTGTAGCTGGAGTATTTTGTGTAGTTAGTGGTAGGACAGTTTCAACTATGCAAGTCTTCTGCAGTGAATTTTCACTTTCACTTGTCTGTCCAGGCCTGGCCATTGGCCTATAAGCAGGTGACTAATTCAGTGGCTTCAGCCAATATAGACCATCAGCTAATGCTGCTTCTTGGTAAGTTGCCTCTTAGGGTAGATTGGTTAGCTACACTGTAGCCAACACCAAATCATTATGCATGGTTCACACCTTCCCATCACTATGTGACCATTTGCTCACATTCTATATGTATGCATCCATCCCTTGTCATTTCACCCTGATGTGTGCATGACCACCCCATTTGTCTGAATTGTTTAAGCTACTCTGTTGCCTACCACTCCACTATACCACTCTACTACTCCCTCTGGCTGTACCCTCTTTTTTTTTGTATCCTACACCCCTCATCTCTTCTCTATTTATATAATATGGGGCCTAGCCCCACAAAATATTATACTGCCTTCCTGAAAATGATCTGCTTGTGTGTTTCCCTCTGCTTGGTGGCCCTTTTCTGGTGTACTTTACTCCCCTTTTCCACTTCACTTTGTTGCTGTGGTGGCTGGACGCATGTGTAGCTCCACACACACACACACTACTTTAGACAACATACATCTATCTGACTTTTCCCCAGGGCCACTATGTTGCAAGGCATGCTACAAGGCACACTACCATATCACAATTTAACATAAGGATTTCTGTCTCTGTTCTATGTAGTCATGTGAGAGCTATACTGGATGTTTTGCCACATTCAAGAGCACAGGGCTCCTGTATGTGAAACGAACATGCTGCCCCTGGTTTGCTGAAGAACATGAGATCCAGGCTGCTCAGTGCAGTAAGGCAGTGTGACTGATTCTGTGAATATCAGAAATGGGCAGCGAATGGCACTCAACAGCACACTCCACTGTATTGTCACTTGCCTAATTAAATTATCCCACCGTGCAGTAAAGTTTTCTGAAACTCAGCCAGTATCTGCACCTAAACCTCTGAAATGTTTCAGAGCTGTGGCTTACATTTAATTTGGAAAATTGAGTTTTGTATCATTGCTAACAATCCAAACTGTTTACAAAATAATTTCTTTAGAATATCTAATACATTTTCATATGCCAGGCACCAGGGCACTCCTTTTTATACAATGAAATAAAATTTAATACTCATTATACAAAACTACCTTCTAGATCAGACATGGAAATTGTCACTAGCTACATTATTCACGTAGCAGAAGAAGAAGAGCACGCTGAAAACTGGGGAAAATGTACCCCTGAATTTGTTAGTTGTGCTTCATTTGTCTAACTCAGCTTTACAACACTGGCAATTTGTATTTCTCCCGAAGCATACTACAATACCATATCTTAACCATGTTATGAATGTGTTAGCTGTCATTTTTTTAGACTGATGACAAAAAGTTTTGTTGTTTCTCACCCAGGAGATTTTTGGATTAATTCAGTGAAATTGCTTTCCACGACAGACTCATTACAGCCGAGTGCTCTTCCAGACGTCTTCTGCAGTTAACTCCTACTGCTACTCTAGGCGTCAAATATCGATTGTTCATATTTGCATTAATAATTCCAAAACCATGTTACATACAAGGTACCAGGATATTTTGTCTTGAAGCATATGTGATGGCAAACACAACTGTATTGATATTTGACCTCTCTCAATGAGTATTTTCTAGAATTGTAAGGTGATAACTTCATTTTTTAAAGGCTTAAGCTACGCCCACTGGGAGTTAAAGGCACACACTCAAAAGAGCTATACTGGAGGGAATGAGTTTTACTGTATTACTTAGTGACACTGGTGTGATGAGAGCAGAATCGTGAAACTATGGGTTACAGATATTGAAACAATAGCAAGGTTATGAGTTTGTATTTAATTTTTCTCACTGTGGTCTGATGGCAGGTGTGTTTTTTAATGTCATCTACAACATTTCAGTTTAGCTGTGTGCCACAGCACTTCGAGAAGATACTATGTTACATTTCACAGATGCCGGTAAAAATAATTTTGGATCCTGACAAATGACCACCTCTTCACATAAACAGATTGTTTAGTAACAAAGCGTTCGGAATGCAGATGACTACTGTTTGCCTCATTTCCACTTATTCTTTGCCTCTCATCACTTTAGTTCATTAAACACAGTTTGAAGTACCATCTCCACACAATAGAAATGGACACTCAGCATTCACATCAATCTAATTCTTTCAGGACTCTTTGTGCTCTGTATGGGCTGGGATTTTCTCTTTCTTTCTCTAGCTTCCTGTGAAAGAAAACAAACATGAAAATGAAAATAGCTCTCCTGCTATGCAGAAAAAGTACTTAACAAATAGAACATGCCCAGCCCATACTCAGTCACTCATTTATTTGTTGACTTGTTTTTTTCAGATATTTTCAGTTTTATTAATCAGCAAGCAAGACAGTTTAAATGAAATGTCAGTAATATTTTAAACAGCTACAGGCATGGGTACTGCAGATAAATCCAGATACATACACACATACAGATATACTCACTACACTGCTAAGATTGCAGCTGCTTAATGGGATAATGTGAAACAGAGATATGAGTACAATTGGTATTTTCAGACATTCAGGAAAACGTAGAGCCAGAGAGGTTGAAAACAAACTCTATTTGTGGATGCAGCCTCATAGCTGCCTTGATTGGCAATTTTTTTTTAATGCTGTCTTTAGCAGGTATCCAGACTAAAGGGCACTGGAAATGCTTAATTGTGGCAGACAGGCCAAAATAAAAATCTGAAGTTATAATGCTCTCAGGTTTCATATGTACTGTATTCTTTGTCACGCTGCAAGCTATAAGTGGGAGAGATGGTCTTTAAAGTACTGTGAGACAGATCAGTAAGGATATTTGAAAATATCCATGCCTATTTCAAAAGACTAGCCTAAGATATATATCCTTATTTATTTATTAACTAGGTGGGCATGTTAGCTCTGTAAATACTAGAATCATAAAACAATCATATCAAATACAAAAAAGCATGCAGTGCAACACACTTTGTCACAATGCAAAGAAAGAACAATCCCTGAAGAAACACGTGCCAGATAGGGTATGACCACATACTGTGCATCATGTTGCCTCAACCTCAATCTCCAGGGTAAAATAATAGATGTTCAAATAAATTAGCTTATAGAAATCACATTTATTGAACCAGCTTCATTAAATGGGGTACATTTGACTTGAAGGGAAACTCTACCCTCCAGTATTGTTAACCTCATTCTCCATATAATATCACCTAGATGTTAATTAGAATTCAGAAACCTTTGATTTCATTTTGTTTTCATTTCTCCTGTTTTCTTTCCACAGACCATGACATCTCTCCCTTTTCCTCCTTTTCAAATCTCTGATTTTTTTCAGAAGAGAATGTGTCCTAGTCTATGTCACCTAGGCTACACAGTACAGATTATGTAGTTTTTAGTCCTGCTCCCCACCCACAATTTTGAATGCTGAGACTTTCTTGCTGAGGTCAGTAAAGTGCTATAAGTAGCTAAAATAATACTATTCTTTCAAAGCGTTAGTTTATTTACATAGATTTGTTAACCAGGATAGAGCACTTATTCACATGGATGTTATTCAGAGTTAGCCCAGAAGTGATGTCTGGTTAAAAGACTTGCTCACATTTACACAGTAGGGAAATGAAAGCTGGTCGAATCAAGCTCTGGACCACAGAAAGGAAATGATTTAGACTTTAGTACTGAAGTGTAGCTAGGGGGGGGCAAAGAGGGTAGTTGGCACAGGCACAAGGTGTTAGATGGTATGAGTGGGAGATGTCGATAGCGCAGTTCAGGAAGAATAGAGACAGAGACTCCCTGGCTTGTCCTAAGATAAGGAGTGCCAGATCAGGGAATGGACCTTTATTGTTCTTTCCTCATTTTATTGATAAGGGTGCCAGATTGGGATCAGTGCAGACAAGACATTTATAACTCTGCCTCAGAGCCTTATTCCTCTGCAGTGACTGCCAGAGGTTTTGGAGAAATTTGTATAAGAAAAACAGGTTTGATTCATACAGCAATGGCTCCCTATTGAAATGTTGGCACTCGAAATGCCGAGTGCCAACAAGGTAAAAAAAAAAATACTGAAAACTCAGAGAAGATCGAATGTCGAAAATTGCTCTTCTCCTTTAAACTTCTTGTTGCGGGGGGGGGGCAAGCCCCCACAAACTTATATATACCAACTTTGAGATTGCCATACCATAGCGAAGACTGAATATTCTAAAAAATAGTATCTTGGACCGTGTAAGTTTGTTTTTCAGCCATTCAGTCTCTGTATTTCAGAACTTGCTTTAGTGGGTCCCAACATTTCAAATACTTACATATAGCAACACTACATAAGTGAATTAGTAAATATTCTGCTTTTTGGTCAGTTAAATATTGATTTATCTAATTACCTACACAGTAAAGCACAGCATCAAACCTACAGGAAGCTGTCACTTGTCTTAATAGGGTCCTTTGAAGTGACAGAGAAAAGCTGATAACTTTCACATCCTGCAAGTATGGAGGGGAGGGAAGGTCTGAATGTTTTTTAAGGATTACAGCTTTGAGCACTTATTAACCCCCTAATTTTTACCTATTTTATGCAGGTAAGGTAATATCAGAGTAATTTAATTAGGCAGAAGCCCTGATTCAGCTTTCACAGATTATCTGAAAAACCAGTGACTCACAGCAATATTAATGTAACTGGTAGAAAAACAAAAACTTACCTATAATATCTAAATAAACAGTGATTCAGATGCATTAGCAGTATACAGAATATCAAAGTATAATGAGAATATGCATATATTTTCAGTTTTATGGTGTAGTGTTCTAAGTACAGAAACACAAGGGTAATCAAAGAACCATAGACATTGGTGTAAGCTACAAAGAGCAGAAGCAGCCATCTTTCAGCAGAATATGGGAGGAGGCAGCTGAAAATGGAAGGTATAAGAATAAAGTAGAAAGGTAATGTTACCATGATTACAGAATTTGCAGATTACAAGGGAAACAGCAACACACACACAAGCAGGTTAAGCTGTCAGGCATTAAGGTGTAGGATACTCTTCCTTCATCAGTAAAACAAGGTACTGGAACTTATAAAAGATGAATAAAGTTTGGGGTAATCTTACCAAATGACCTACAGCTAACCAAACACTGTGACAGACCTGCAAGGAAATGAGGTGTATACACAACAGAATCAGCAGCAGATGGATGAAGGTGATGTATGATGTTATCACTACACTGAGCACAAACAATTTCAGATTTGAGGTCCTGGCACTGGATCTGGATACTTCACATCTGAAAAAAGTGAGAGAAAGTAATGTAGACTAAGATAGCCAAAACAGTTCTAGGCAAGTAGTGAAAGTTCTAAGAAACAAGAGAAAAGAGAACAGATGAGGTCACGGGGACATGGCACAAATTCCAAGGCCTCAGTAATTTAACAATGCGAGGATCAACTGTGGAGGCGGGAAGCTGACAATGGGAGGAATAAAGCAATCTGAGAAATGAATTTGTCATTTAAAATGTTATGGAGGCATATAACGCCTCACAGTAGATTTATTTAGTATTTTCCTTAGGTAATCTGATTGATCCAGCAGGATAAACGTCAGCTATAACATGGGCCAAAGGCAGTAAATCTATTGCAAAGGTCTCAACACAACTTCAGTTCACAACGTATATATATAAACATGAGTACCCAGCATGTATGAAAAAAACAGGAAGATATATGATCAGTAGTAAACTAATAGCTACCTACAAACAGCAACTAAGACACTATTACATATCTACAAATTGTAACCAGGACAGTCATTTACAACCACTAAAATGTAAGTAACTGATAACATGAATAAGTAATCAACAATGATAGGAAAAGATTTAAATGATAGGAAGGCCCTCTGGAATGGTAACACAGCATAGAGTTAAGCTACTCCTTAAGCAATTTCTTAAACTCATCAGAAAACTCATCATAGATTATAACCTGTAATTAACTTAACAAATAAGAACACACACAAATTGGGAGACTGTTTAGAACATAATTTGCACATGTCGTCAAAAGAGAAAGTGCAGGAAATGTTCATGTTAACTGCACATACATCTGTATAAAATAAATGAGCAGAATAAATGCACAAAGTGGTTGTCGATTGCTGTTAGACATCTTGTCAAATCACTTATAAGGCCATGCTGAGTTGTTTATTGCCAGATTCCATGTCATATCACTTGTAAGGCTGATATGAATAGATGTGAATCTCAGTAATTTTACGTACACTTCTGGAATGGGTCCAGGGTTGGGCAGTGACTCTAATTCTTATCAGGTATATAGCCAGCCTGATTAAACCTTACAAATCCTACAGAAGACCAAGTAGGCAGAAGCTGTGAAGGACTGTACACCTGTATGTCTGATGGAACTTAATGGTTCCCAGCATAGCATCACCAATGGGAAAAATACTCTGCTTTTGCAGAAGGACGCTTGCTTACTAGTGACCTACGTTATGCAGCATTGTAGCACTCAGTGACATTGACAATTTTACAAAGCTTACATCCTTGTGAAATGTACAGTGCACTGTGACACAAAGAAGCTCCCCAGCTCTTACATAACTTGCATATTTGTGAGATATATGATGCATTGCAACCTGGAAGATTATACAAAGCTTGCATGCATATGGATATGGAGAACTGAGTGTCTCATGTAGCAGCTGACAAAGCTCAATTGTTTATGACTTACTGGTTATGGTGGTACCATCTGCTAAGTTGTGTTACATCAATAAGATTGTTTCAGAGAAAATCAGCCCTTGGTTACATTGAGGGGGCAATCCACCCTCATTCTATGCAGCAGATAAACTTCTTTATTTAGTATAATATCCTTTTAGGTTGCACAACCTCAGGGGAAGCCTGCGATGTTCAATCAGGTTAAACGATAAAACAAATGTGACTTACAGTCTATTGGATAAAATACAGCAACATTGAAGGATTTTACAAAGCATGCATGCATACCATTGACTTGTATGGTGTAGCATAACACGCAGCAGCCATGCAGGGTTTACAAAGCTTGCATTAGCTGTAAGCTATGCTATGCAGTGTATCATACAGTAGTCTGACATCATTTTACAAAGCTTACTCTCTAGTGATTCAGATTATGTAGCACAAAATGCTGTAGCTCTGCAGGATTTTACAAAGAATGCATTTCTTTGAGTTACTTTATGTAGAGGTGCATGCAGCGTCTCTGCAGTGTTCTACAAAGCTCACATGCCTGGGAATTACACTATGCATCACATCATACAGGAACCGTGCATGGCTTTGCAGAGCTTACATGTATGTGTGTTATGGTACGCTGTGTATTTTACTACAGGTCTGCACAGTTTTACAAAGATTGTATATGTATGAGTTGTATGATGCAACATAATGTGGTATTATAATTTTTTGTTTAAGGCTTGCCTGTCTGCCAGTTACAAGTAGCAATCAATATGTGAATGAGACTCAGCTATGCAATAAATATGAAATGAAAACATCATCCCTTGCTGGTCTAGTAAAACACATCACCCTGAGTCGTGGGGATTGTTGGATGTAATGTTGCAGAGGGGTGCTGGTTACCATCTATGTATGTACAACAGTATCACCGTGACTGTTAGAACAGAATCCATAGTCCAAGGGGCTGTACTCTGCCTTTTGTCACTGATACAGATACAGCTAAAATGCAGTACTGAGAAAAAAAAAAAAAAAAAAAAAAAAGAGTACTAAAAAATTCAAACCCATCAAATTTATTTAAAAATATGCACATGTTTTACAAATAGTTTAACCAAATTCATTTAAACCTTGCACATATTTTTACCTGTCAGCTACTGGATGGTATTTATAAGCTTGTTTTTAATTTCATGAATATTATATATTTAGTAGACATTAACATTTGATTACTATATTCAATTTTTTTCAATTGTAGCAGATATGTTTTCTATATTTATATTTTTATATTTAGATAATATCATTCTTTTGTGCTTGTGATGCTCGCCACTGCTATCAAATTGTGATGGGCACCAATGTGTGTCATCCCCATACTGGGCCAGTAAGCAAGGAGCCTGAATCCTCACCACTGACTCTGGAGAGAGATGTGCACTTGGAATACCAATGGATACACTCAGTATTTCCAGAAGCAGACCTCTCTGCATTAAGTACACTTTCCCTTAAGAGCACACAGGGAGCACACTCAACCCTCGGTCTGGATATCTGTATATCTGTCTCCCTCCAGATCCCCAGTAAGACTCCCCACTGGTACAGCTGTAGGGTTAGGTCCTCAGCTGAGTGTCCAAGCCAAGTTCTCCAGCACCCTCTATGTAAACCCAGTGCTTTGTGTCCCCACCCCAAGTAGCTGACACACACGCTCTTTAAGATTTAATTTTCACACACACACACACACACACACACACACACACACACACACACACACACACACACACACACACGCACACACACTTTTTTACTTTTAAAAGGGTTTCCAATTATGCTGTGTAATGTTAATGCTAATACAAATGGTAGTAGTTCGCCAAGATGGCTAGGCCTTCTGGAGTGGCCCACACAGTGTCACCAAACTAATATAAGCATTCTCCAAGGTTAAGTACTTTCTACAAGGATAGGCCACAATAAAAGTTTTAAATATATTTAATAATAAATAATAAAACAGCATGACAATATTGAATATATATTCACAGTAATCCACATAGTTAAGGTCACAGGAAATACTGAAAAGAACATTGATGGGCAGACTCAGACAAATAAAGAAAAGCAATATCTAAACTAAGCTTCACTATATTCTTGACTGAATCTAAGAGAATTTAACTTTTCCATAGTTAAGTTACTTACTACCACAAGGCAAGATGCTGTGGGTAAGGGTCTTTCTAGTCAGGCTTCCAAAACAGAATACTCTATACCCTGAGATTACTCCCTGTAAAATATAATATCCAAGATGACTTGCAGAATGACCTCATCTGGTCACCTGACTCTAGGTTCCCACAAAAGCTCTTTTTGAAGTTTGAGACAGGACTTTAGCAGACTGCTACTATACACATTTAAAGCTTTTATGTTTTGCTACTGGCTCAATTGGGCCTGCCAAATCAGTATGGACTAGTTCAAACACAACTTTTGCTCTTACATCTGGTTCTCTGTTTCTGCTATGTACAAATTTCCCTTGTGCACAGGTTTCACAGTCTAGGTTAGGTCCCTCAACTTTACCTTTAATTTGCATTCCTTTTGCCACTTTTTCTAATTTTGACACATCTTCAAAATTACAGTGACCAAGCATTTTATGCTATGCTTGAATGTCATAACAGCTCTGAGATGCATCATAATGTATCTCACTATCGCTTTCTTCATCATATGTGTCGAAATAATAGTCAGTCACACTCAATTATGTCAAACCTGGTGCCGTTTTTATAGATGAGTTGGTCGTGGCCTTGCTTAAAGTTGATCGAGGCCCCTTTGGACATTGCTGCCTTAACAGAAAAAATGCTTTGTGGATACGTCGGGATATACAGTGCCTGAGTCATCATCACCTTTACTTTGCGCCCCTCTGTGTCTAGCAGCCATACCTCTGCATTACCTCTCTTCTGTGTGGCCCCACAGGTTCTCGTTCCATCAGCTAATTCCACAATGTGTTCTTCCAGTTGGAAAGTTGCATCAAAGTATTTAAACTTTTTCAGGTCGTTAATTATGTGTGACGTGGCACCAGTGTCCACCATTAATCCCTTCTGTTTTAATTCACAAATTTGATGCTCATTTATTCTGAAGATAAATGTGTGATCATCCACGTCAGTTGCTTGTTTTACATCATCTTTCTTCTTTCATCTGCAGTTACTGTCCCTGTGGCTAGAGTTTTTACACAAACTACACCACTGTCTCTGGCTTTTATATTCTCTCCAGCATTCTCGTGTCTTGTGTCCCTTTTGGCCACAGCTATAGCATATAATCTCTGCTTTTACTCTTTCCCCAAGGCCACTTGCTTTCATCACATTATCATTACTTACATTGGCATTAAATTTCTCAGTATGCTCATAGCTTCTCATCCTTGTTTTGAACTCACCAAAGCACAACTTTGATCGAGGCCCCTTTGGACGTTGCTGCCTTAACAGAAAAAATGCTTTGTGGATACGTCGGGATATACAGTGCCTGAGTCATCATCACCTTTACTTTGCGCCCCTCTGTGTCTAGCAGCCATACCTCTGCATTACCTCTCTTCTGTGTGGCCCCACAGGTTCTCATTCCATCAGCTAATTCCACAATGTGTTCTTCCAGTTGGAAAGTTGCATCAAAGTATTTAAACTTTTTCAGGTCGTTAATTATGTGTGACGTGGCACCAGTGTCCACCATTAATCCCTTCTGTTTTAATTCACAAATTTGATGCTCATTTATTCTGAAGATAAATGTGTGATCATCCACGTCAGTTGCTTGTTTTACATCGCCTTTCTTCTTTCATCTGCAGTTACTGTCCCTGTGGCTAGAGTTTTTACACAAACTACAGCACTGTCTCTGGCTTTTATATTCTCTCCAGCATTCTCGTGTCTTGTGTCCCTTTTGGCCACAGCTATAGCATATAATCTCTGCTTTTACTCTTTCCCCAAGGCCACTTGCTTTCATCACATTATCATTACTTACATTGGCATTAAATTTCTCAGTATGCTCATAGCTTCTCATCCTTATTTTGAACTCACCAAAGCACAACTTATCATCATCTTGCATGATGTGTACGGCAAATGGTTTAAAAGTTTCAGACAACCCTTTCAAAATCATCGCAATTAGTAATCCATCACTGAGCTTCTCCTCAGCATTTCTAAGTGCCGTAATGGTCATCTCAGCCCTAATAATATAGTCTGTGACACTTTCACTGATGGCCTTCTGGAGGCTTGTTAATTCAGTGTATAGGTTAATTACCCATGGCTTCCCTTTCCTGGCATAATGGTCTCTCAGGATCTGAAGCATTTCTCTACCATCGTCTGTGGCTTCTCTCATGACGAGGGACAAACTTTTGTCATCTAAGAACTGTATTAGTTCTGCATATACCTCCTCATTTCTCTCAGCATCATCGTCACCTTCCTCATCATTCTCATCGTCCTCTGCATCTTGCTGCACATTTCGCAAAATGGCGTCTTCCAGCCCTAGCAAACGCAGGTGTCCCAGAAACTTTGTCTCCCACAACTCATAATTCTTCTCATCTCCATTGAAACATAGTCTATGCCATCGGCTTTCTACTTCCCTCCTGGGCCCATAACCTGTTGGCGGTATCATCTTAAGGATAAGAAAGTCGGGTTAGACATACATTTACAGAGGAAAATAAACACACGTGAAGGCAATCAATCTGGTTAAAAATGGAAGAGGAACAACCCTTGCTTCCTCTTTTATTATAAAGCACATGGTCATGTGACCTCTCTTGACCTCTCCAGACCAACGACGTCAGTGTAAGAGCACACATATGATCATTCACTCTCTTTTATTATTATCAGCCAACAGATATACAAATGACATACAGTTCTAATACATTTGTGACACAAACATCTTGTATAAATCAGTTTGATATTCCAAGACAAATCATCCTTTACAAAACTCCAGCTGTCACTTGCACATAGCATCATAGTGCTAATAGTGGGAATTTATTATATGCTTTTTGAAATTAATCACACAGGAATTTACAATGAATCTTTTTTTTGTGCTTGAGCTTGTTAATTGGGGCTGGTCACATTATTGTTTTTAGATATAATTGTACTACAGTCTATTTTAAGCTTTTAGGTTTGCACTGATGAGATTGTGTTAATGGTGAAACTGAGGTCTACTTTCTTGAGAAGCTTTGAGGTGAATTATTATAAATCTTTAATAAATTGGGGAGTTACCATGTTGCTGGATTATTTTATTTTGATATTTAATTATTTTTCTACGCAACACTAGCTTTGCGGAATGGTTTCTTCTACTTATTTCATATATTGGTTGCTGGACTTGTCATCAATCTACATGGATTATATTTCATGAAAATGGTTCAGTAGATTAGTGTCATGAACTTAATATAGGATCTTTAGAAAGATAAGGATTATTTTTGGCTGGCTATCCTCTATGGCTACTAGAAATGTTATGCCTGCCTGACTTCAGCATTTCAAAATGGTGATGGAGCCTGTAACTAATGGGTATACTATCTAACAAGCACTTTTGGACTTTACTTGCTGCTTGAAGAGGCTCTGGTCCACTGTTATGCACTCCAAAGCTGTTATGCACTCCAAAGCACTTATGGCATATCAGGTGTGGCTCCACAGGATATTTGAATTTATTGAGACCTGGAGATTGGAACTCATGTTAAATTTATAAAAAAATGGAGTACTATCCAAACTGTTTCTTTTTGTATGTTTTAGAAGCACTTATTGAATTTTATGATGCCAAATTTAATACATTAAATGATCGGGTTTTGGAGGCTGCCACAATTGAGGATGGCTTTTATAAACATTTGAGTTATTATATAAGAAATCTGTCAGTAACACTGATTTACTTAATAAGATTTAAATGCTAGGAAGCTGAAAAAATTCAGATGAGACCTGAATGACTATAAATTAGATGTTGCATTTACATACCTCTCAACTGTACAGATTTTCACAGAATGTCCAGATTTTTACCCCATATTTTTGGTCTGGTCCTCATAAAATTTGTGTTTTTTTAACAAATAACTGGAATGATCTAAGGATTAAAGTCACTAAATAATGACATGCATGTGAGTTTCAGACTTCATATCTTTCAGAAAATGCATGCTAACACAAATCTTGTTATTCTAGCAACTTTTTAAGTTTGTAAGAGCAATGTTTAAAATGTGTTCCTATTTTTGAGACTTTGTCCCTCCATTATGTCAGGCTTTGTCCAGATTTCGTGTGCTAAGAGGTTGAGAGATATGTTTACATGGCAAAAGCAAAGATGTAATATGTGGTTTACCAAACAGATCAAAACAAGGGATGATTCTGAATAATATGATTATGTGTATAAAAGAAAGGGGGGGTATAAGAATTCAAGTCTTAGGAACTTTGAGTCCTCAACTGAAATTTCTTCCACCATGGATACTGAGATGGAATCCTTGGACTCCTCCCTTGGTTATAATTGTTTGAACAATGTGACATCCTCTTCTGCTTTGTGTTTACATATAAGACAAGACACAGGAAGCATCATTGAAAATGAACTGATTTTGGACACAAACAATGCAGGTGTAAAAATAAACTTGAATGACTGGTTGTTAATCTAACTGATTTTGCATTTACTGAACATAAAATTTCTTTGTCAAATAAAGGTTTAAGCTTTGTATCTAGCATTTATGTGTCTTTTAGCCAATCAGTTCCTGAAATAAAATAGTTTTGTGGATTATTGAATTTGAAATATCCGGCTCATAGTTCAGTCACACAGCTCTAAAATGGTTGATTTGGGGCGTTTAAAGTTTATAAGTTTGAAGTTGTCCCCCCATACCTCCCAGCTGTCCACTTTTTTGAACAAAGTACTCTATCTGATTTTTATCAACAAGATATGATTTTTAAAATGTTTTCATACATGCTCAGCAGTAAGCAAAGAACAGACTTTAATGATTTGAAAGCTCATTCTGACATTGTAACAACCATTGCTGATAAGAGAAGAAATGTGGTGATATGAGGTAGGGATCAACATGTTGCAGAAATTAGCAAACAGTTGGGTAATTTTTTTTTTTATTACCAGGACTACATTGACCCTGTTGACATTTCTAAAAATCAGGTTGAATTTTTATTAACCATGGCTCATGAGTGTGGGACTATATATCTGGGTATAAAATGAAAATTAATGGGCACGTTCCTAAACCACAGTATTTATGTTTACTTCTTAAAGTATAAAAGCACAGACCCTACCTGTTTCTGGGCATCTGATTGTTTAATTATAGGGTATCTTACTGAACCCATTTCTATTTATGTTGAAAAAAGAATTGGAACCTCTATTAAGTTGGGATACCATTCATGTTAAGGATACCACTCATTTTTTACAACTGATCCAGGATATGAACGTGGAACAAAATGTTTGTACTTTGGATGTTCATGCATTATATAACCGTATTGCCACTGCTAGGGGTATAGAAACTGTGACATCACTCCTCTGGGCCAGTGATCAAGGAGCCTCAATCCTCACCACTGACACCAGTGGGGAACATTCCCTGAAAAAAAAAATAGATGCACACAGTATTTTCAGATGCAGCTCTCTGCACCAAGCACAATTTGCCTTAAGAGCACACAGGGAGCACACTCCAGTCCTGGGGCTGGACTTCTTCTCCAGGTCCTAAATAAGACTTCACCTTTCTCTCTGCAGAAATCAGTGCTGTGTGTCCCTGTTCAAGCAGCTGACACACACATTCTTTGAAATTTGATTTTCTCACACACACACACACACACACACACACACACACACACACACACACACACACACACACACACATGGGAAAGGCTGGCACAGATTTACCTGCTATGCGATCTTCACCTAGACTATAAGGTAAATTGACTGCCACCAGCCAGCTACTTTAAAGCTCTTACCAGGGTACCCAATTATTCTTAGTAAAATTAATACTTATACAAATTTCTAAAAGAACAGCCACAATGAAAGGTATAGCTATATTTAATAATAAATAATAATAATAATAATAAAAAATGGGAAAACTGAGTATCTATTTACAATAAACACCAGAGTTTCAATTCACAGGAAATATAAAAATAACACAGATGGAGAGACTCATACAGATACAGAAAACAACACTTTTAGCTAATCTCACTATATTTTCCTAACTGACTGAAGAATTACCATTCCCTAGTTAAGTTACTTACTAAAGCAAGACAAGGAGAAGTGGGTGAGTGGTCTTGTCAGTTCCAAAACAGAGTGCTGAGTGTCTGACACATTTCTCACTAGTATCTAAATACAATTTTAGTGCTGGGCAAAGGATGACATCACATCTGGTGACCTAACTCTGTGGTTCCCACACTACCTCCCTCACTAGAAACTTGAGCCAGGATCTGGCTCAGATGTGTCACAATACACACCTCAAACTTTGCTAAGGCTTAATACAGCATCTGAAGACTGTAAAACCATTCCAATTCTTTCATCCTTCCTGCAGAGACTAACCAGCCATTCTCTGGCACCCCAGGGTAGCAATTAGTTCACCATTAAGGACAATAAGAGCAGGATCCCAGCCCAAGCATTGCGTCTTTCAGGCCTGAGAGATACAATGTTTAAGGCCTAAACCAAGTAATTTAATTTCAGGCTATTTTTCTTAAGGTTAGCTGGGATGAGATTAACCCCTTCCCTTCCAGCATCCTCTATTAACATATATACATTTCATCAGTTACAATACTGTCTGACATGCATGTTTATTTCTTTTCTGTCCAGTAGAACTCACTGTTGATACATTTTTAACACAAGCAACTTTGCAAATATATTTTTAACCCAAGCATCTGTACAAATCAGTTTGATATTGATATTCAGATGACATAAAATTATTTACAAAACTCTAGCTAGTTATGCTGGCATATGTTACACATGCACTGCCCTGCTCTCTCTGGCATAGCTGGCACTACCTCACATCATCATAGAAGCTATTTTTTTAAGAACATTCTGCCTTATACCATGTTAAGTTTAATTAATTCTTTCTGTCACTAATTTAGGTGTGTAAGAATCAATGTAGTCTAGTGGGAGCTGCAAGAGCAGCTTTTAAAGTGTTGCTTTAGAAAGTTTTTTTGAACCTGGATATTTTTTGGATATTTTTGCTATTATAGGCTACCAAATGCACTCATCATAGACTGCAGGAGCAAGCTAATAACAAAGGCTTTGTTTTGCAAAATGGTGTTCTTTTTATGGTTGCAGTTGTGCATCCATGGAGTTAGTATACCCAGGCAGGTGTCTGGACAGAGACCTCACATAAAACAAGTATTTTTCCAAACTTTTTTTAGTCTGTGTTCTCACAATCACAAAAGGAAACTATGTTTCCTTTTGCAATTGGTTTAGGCTTGATTTGTTTTTGTTTTATTCACCTGCAAAGTCAACATTTTGGCAATGATAAACTTGCTTTCAATACAATACAACACTGAATATTAATAACATGCTGATATATATGTTTTGCATAGAGATTTATCTCTCAGCGAATAAAATATTCATATAAATGTAAATATTGTAATTAGTACTTTTTGTGTATGATGTCTGTAAGCAAAACTGCCGTCGTGATTAAGAAGCACTTTTTTTGAGTGCATATGGTAAATAAAAATGTTGCGTTAAGACAGAAAGAATTCTTGATGCATTTGAAAATGAGGATTTTGCTGAATTGCTATTAAAATACTAACTATTCAGTTATGCTGTATATAAAAGATCTATGTCTAGAACATCTTTTTTCAAACAAAAAGAAGACAACTTGGGAGACTTTAAGAGCCTGCACATTTTCTATAAGGAATTCAGAAAACAGCTCAGTATTAGATTGTACTCAACAAAAATATAAGATAGCATATTTTATTTGTAAAAGAGCCATCAGCCTATGTTCTTTTTATGACTGTAAATAAAACTGCACTATTTTGTATAAACTTGGTGTCCATGCTGCTTTGCTAAATTCCACATGGGTGCATAATGCATGCAAAATTTGGTGCACCTTTTATTGCTAGAAAGGATTCTATGTTACTTGTTGCTGGCTGAAGTTTGACCAAAACATTCCCCTAAGTGGTAGCTATATTATGGTGCTGTTTGAGAATTGTGTGGAATATGTTACAGCCAGGAGTTGTGTAGAGTATGTTTTTGTGGTACCAGAATAACAACTGCTTAACAGCTTCTATAAACAATTATTGTTGCAGTTGAAAGGATCAGTCAGTGATCAATTTAATGGCCAGGTCAAAAGCATGACACAACTTATGGGACTACCTAATGATGAAGACCATTAATTGTATCTAGCTGCCTTTCAGTAATATGCCTCAAAAGAGAACTGGAACTAGAATCCTCACAGCCCAGCTGACGAGCCCCTGAAAGCTTTCAAGGGCATAGTATCAGGAACATGACAAAATCAGAAAAGCACTTTTAAGTTAGTGTTACCTCAAAGACACAAGCTCAAAAGTCTCACAGCTGGACACTTTCTCCTAACAAAATGGTAAGAGGAAATACAAAAATGTTCAGGATGGGTGTGATGGAGGAGTCAAAAATCAAATAGAGCAGCCACATAGTGTTAGCCCCAAAGCATGATGGAACAATCAGGTTCTGTAATGATTTTTGGAAACCGAATAGTATCATAAAATTTGACACATTAAATCTGACAAAGGGATACTGGCAAATCCTTTTAACAACTGAAGCCAGGGAAAAGACAAACTTTTCAACCCCAGAGGACTTGTTTCAGTATACTGCCCTTTCTTTTGGATTATATTGCGCCTCTGTGACCTTCAAAGATTAATGAACACATTCTTAAAGTTACATATCAGATATGCTGTTGCTTTTTTTAGGCAATGTTATAATACACTCTGAGGAGTGAGACTCGCATCTAACTAAGGTACAGGTTGTGTTACACTCCCTGAGACAGATCATGCTAATAGCTAAGACTTCCAACAGCAAACTAGGTATGATGGGGTAAAACTTATCTATGTAATAGAAAGAGACATTTCCAGATCTCAGAAATAAAAGATAGAAGCAGCAAGAAATTAAACTCTTCCAAAATATATGAAGGAAGTGAGAGCATTTTTAGGATTAGCTGAATACTTCCAAAATGTTGTACCTCATTTTGCATCTATAATGTGACCTGCTAACGGTTTGTAAGAAGCTGCCCTGTGAAGTAAAATTGACACTAGAAGCAGATAATGTTTTAACAGTTGAAGGAAGAGGACCTATTTTAGCATTCCTAGATTTCAGTGAACCTTTCATAGTTTATACTGATGCATTAAGGGTAGGTCTAGGGACACTACATTCACAGGAGTTTGGGGGGTACACCCAATATGTTTTTTTTTTAAGTCAGAAGCTAACCAAAGCAAGAGACAAAATGTTCCATTAGTGAGAGGGAATATTTGGCAATCAAGTACATATTCTCATCAATGAAATATGATCTCCTTGGTAGGTACTTTAAACTAGTTGCAGACCATGTCCCCCTGATGTGGCTACATAAACAACTACACGGGAATACTAAATTTAGTAGGTGTTATCTTTCTCTTCACATCCATTTAAGTTCACTGTAAAAAAATCAGTTAGGTTTGACCTGCCACAATGTGAATCCATAAGCACAAAATTGAAGAGTCAAGCTTTTAGCTTAAGAATTTATTTTTTTCTCAAAATCAAGGGTATTCCTGGGAGGCTGCTAAATGACAATGTACCTACGTCATCATGGATAGTGATGATGTGAGGCTGGGGTGCAGATTGTTTTCCACTTACCTTCACATCTGAAAAAGAATAAAAAAGAAAAACATATACATAGTCAGGAGCAGCCACTCAGATACAATTAATATTTAATGAATACACAAAGCTGTGCAACTTTATTCATTAAATATTATTGTCTCATTGCTCATTCTCTCACCCTGCCATTTTTGTTTCAGCTATGACCGGTTATAAGATCAGAAAAAATCATAACTATTTCCCTTTACTAACTGTAGCAGTGAAATGGGCAACTTAGTATAGCAGGGAATGGACAAATGTATAAATGCCCACTGACAGCAGACAGCAGCCTAAAGGGAATACTTAAAATAATATTCTAAAAGGCAGAAGCAGAAACAGGAAAGCTTCCGCTCCCAACTGGACATCACAAGGGAACAACAATCAGAGCTGCACATGCAGAAGGTTAAGAGGGTTGGTCTTATTTTCATATAAAATCACTATTTTATGAGAAAATGGACTTTCTTTGAGGTACCATTAGCCCAATCAATCTTCTAAAAATGGTTGAAACTAAATGCAGGTTTTGCATTCAGTTTAGTCAACTTGCATATGATCTTTAAGCTGCGGGGGGGGGGGGGGTTATCAAATGTAACACAGTGTAGTGGTTCTTGCCCTGTGATGTATAGAAATGTTGTAAAACAAATGCAATAATGTAAATACCTGCTGTAAATAGAATATTATTTAAACCAAGGAAATAATGTTTTTTTAAGACAGACGGCTACATTTTTGTATTAGTTAGAGGTGCCCCACAGGGACTGTTGCTAATGAGCAATTATCCCACTAAAATGTCATACAAAAGGAAGCAAATTACCCTGTTCAAGAAGTTGGCCTCTTGCTGCACAGGGAAGTTTTACCTGGTTCCTGGGAGTATGCTACAATAAAAAAGGGGATGCATTCAAAATATCAGTGAGATGAAATGTCAGCAGATGTTCAGTGCTGCACAGAAGATTGAAACACATAAGGTCGACTCCATCTGCTAGTGTGTTGTACGAGATCTCGGTAGAGCATGGACTCTTTTTTTTAACCCTTTCACCACTGTAGTATAATCTCAAAGTTGGTATACATATGTAGCAGAGAGTGGGGGGTGCGGGGGGGGGGAGCTTGTCCCTCTACATAATATGTATTTCTAGCATTTTTAGGTTTTTGTGTTTTGACCTTTTGTAGTCAATGTCGTGGTGTTCATTGTTTTGATGCTTTGATAGTTTGAATGTATTCCAAGACAACTTGAAAAACCTGGAGGTTTTCCACCAGGAATCAAGAGAGAAGGAAGAAGTCTGAAAACGCCTTTGTATTGTGTCAAAATAGTATGTGAGACTGATTTTCTTTGTAGGACAAACAGAAAATTTCCTTTATACATTGTATTTTGCTTCACCTGTATATCCAAGAAGAGTCTGCATCAGTATCTAATAAAACTGTAGTGTTTTTACTGACTGGGGGGTCTCTGCTGCATTATTTTGTAGCAATGTATATGTGTATATATATATATATATATATATATATATATATATATATATATATATATATATATATATATTAAGGGATAAATCCATTTTACTGACTCATACATTTTTAAATCTTTTTGAAAAAACAGTGGTTCAGTGAAAGGGGTGGATCACTGAAAGGAGATTCTTTCTTGCTCCCAAAGTGCAGTGACCCCAAAGCAGTTGTAGTAGGTGCATGACTGTAGGATTACTTTTTTTTACTTTTTCAGTTTGTGTATTCCATAGTGTTTATCACTAATAAAGGTTTTGAGCACCTGCACCTATTGTAATGCTGGCTCATATTTTCAGGATCTCTATTGTGTTAGGTTTGGAATACTATGTAGGGTTTACTGCCTAAGCTATGAAGGATATGATAATGTGTGAGGAACCAAACCCACTGGGAAAAAATAAGTCATAAAAGAAAAATTTGGTTTTAATGGTGGATTTGCAATCACTGTTTTCATTCCCAGGTCTATTTTACTGGCTTCTTAACAAATGGCATGGACTGTTATTCGTAAACAGCATACTGCATCGAGCAAAACAGCACAAAGAGTGGCGACACGGAGGGAGGTGATGATTCATAAACATAAACAATGTGGCCATATTAACAGAAAAGCAGCACAGTATTTAGAGTATGCAAATGACTGCATAATGACATGAGAATGATGCCTTAGATGCAAATTCAGAACAGTGAATTTGCAAAGGATGCCATCAATAATAACAGAGTGATTTAGAAACATATAAAGCAGTCATGCAGCAATATGGAAATCAGCTATTCTGAACACCAGAAACTGGTGATGTACAGAACAGCAGAATGCGTGTAACAGCATACAGAGCTGTATGTGTTAATGGCTGCTTTCAGAGCCAGTGCCTGTGACGTGGCCCTTCTCTCAAATATCTGCAATAGTCCTGGGGCCTAATGTAATAATGTACTACATTTTGCCTGATCAGCAGATCATGGACAACTTCCTTGTTGATAGGAATAGCACATGGGAGCTTGTTGAACTGTGTTGTCAACATGCAGAATTAACAAGGATGCTTGGGATCCCCATTCCAAATGGACACTAAAGTATGGAAATCTTTAACCACCCTAACTACAAAAAACTTCCAGTAACCTACAGGGAACATGCTAGGAATTTCAGGGGCATCAGCCTCATAGATCCTATGCTATCTCCTTGATATCAAGCTGCATCATGTAGAGAAGCATATCTGGCTCCTAAGAACTTTAGATGAGAGATCCACCTGCATTCTGCATTCTTCTACACTGCACATTTCCATAACCTTCTCAGAACTGATGATTGCACACATACTGCCATCAAGATCCTGCCTGATCTGCATGGTATCAGATACATCAATCATAAAGATGGTTTGCAATGCAAAGGGTATCATCTACAAAGTGCCATTCACCACCCAGGCAGTTCCCATGATTCACATATCTGGCACATGTACAATCTTTACCAGTGATTCATGTGTCATAACTTTCCACAGGCTCATCTATTCAGCAGACACACTTGTAGGTGGGTATAGACCCCACTGCATACAATTACCATGTAATCAGGTACCAGGTCACATATAGTGGTGTAGTGTTGTGTGTTGCTGTGGATGCTGCATATGTGTTAGACCCATGGTTGGTAACTCCATCCATATGCAACCCCCAGACCATGTCAGAAATTACATACAATGCTGCCCATAAAGAGACAAGGAATGATGTGGAGCAGGTGTCTAGTCTACTTAAGCTAAGCCTTTGCTGCCTATATGCATCTGGTGGGTTACGGCAGTATTCACCTGCAATTAGACATTTATATGTGCACAATAATACATTAAATGGTCATGGTTTCAGCAGCAGTGAATCATATTAGCAAGGCCTACCATATCTTTTAGAGCTGCAGACAAGGAGCAAAACAGCCAACCAAGGGAGGAACTGGCAGCTTTGGGACCCCATGTAAGGCAGAGACAGATACAATACATCATGGCACTGGCAAAGTGTTGGCTTTTGCTCAACAACTATGGACCATGGCATACAGAACACAAGATAATATGATGCATGCTTTGTCTAGCTCACGCTATGCTATAAAGAACAGCTCTGGGCACACTATGAATAAGACACTATCCTACCAATTCAGGTTAGGGGTGGGCAGGTCTCAATTATCATCATTTCCACAAAAGGGGGGGGGTGCACAGTGGCAGGTGACAGCAGTGCTATCATATGGGGCTGGGTTAAAGTCAGGGAGTGTGGTAATCATGAAGTCTGGTAACATGACTTGGGGAAATAGGGATCATAACCTTCAAAGATGGGGCTGACATGCTGCAAATGTTGCTGATGTGTACTATTGTTGCCTTCAGTCTTGGGGCTTAAAGCAGGCCATGATAGGAATGGCATAGAACTATGACAGTGTTGTGTGTATGCACCATGCCAGGGTGTCCATGTCTGCAGCCATTGGATGGGTGGTGTCCATGACCAAGTTAATGGCCATAAGGAGATGTGGTGCTCTGTCTGTTTGCAGGGGAGAGTGATGGTGTAGAACTATGGGATTAAGACTGTACTTCCCAATGAAGAGTCCCAGGTTTGAATCCTGAGGAATGTCAGCAGCCATGTATGTGAGACCAGCCACTTCCAGGTGTGGTGACCTGCATTGTCACAGGTAGCAGTGATGTTTCTCAGGAATGGTTTGTATTATCTGGGTATTATCTGGGTATGCCCATCCTGTGACTTGCTACCTCACATCCAGACCCTTCCATAATTACAGATATCAGAACCAGCAGAGGCAGACCAAAAAATGTTTATCACCTGCTGCATCGATGCACAAATGTAAGCCATGCTACCCACCATTGATCTGTGCAGCAGAAGAGTAGCTAGGGTGGGGAGAAGAGGCAGCTCCCCCTAGAGCAAAGTGTTAGGGGGCACGATCGGTAAATGCTGACTGGTCAGTAGTGTATATATTTCCATATTGGCATTTCTGATGTTCTGCAGAGACATTTATAAAGACATTTCTGAATACTGGTATGGAAATACTGCTTTTGTAGTCAAGTCTGAAGTGAAGATTTTGCTACCAAAATACTGCTTTTGTAGTCAAGACTGAAGTGAAGCTCTTGCCTGTGTGGTGTAACATGCAGCAAATTACTTGCTACAAGTGTAGCAAGCAATTTGCTGCAGTTTTTCAAAGCTAAAGGTCTTTTCTTTGCTCATTTAGTGTGAAGAATCCAATGTCAGCATCGGACCTGGCACTCCTTTGGAGACATGTAGAGTACCAGGTTATTGAATGAACCTTTTTTTGCTCCTGATTTTAAAGTTGAAGCATGTCAGCCCGAGGATCAGCACTGGGCACTAGAGGAGCCATTTGTTCTCTGTCCTTTTAATCAATGTCACTGTGCAGCCATGACATCCTTCAGCTCATGCAGTTGTAGTATATCAACCTGCAGTCCATGCAGCAGATTCATCATCTCTGTAATGGTGTAAGTAGCCACTGTCTGTGCCTGTATCACAAGCCAAATGTGTACTGATTAATACCAAATTAGCACTCAGGTCAGGGAAAGACATGGAGTACCATGGCACTGCAGACCACCAGGCCTTTCCCTGCTGGGGTGTATGCAGATGTCAGAGACAGTGCAACTCACAGATGTTGTTTAGACCAGGTGTTGCTTACATTTACAAGATGTCTGCCAAACACTGGGGAGGCAGTGGTGTTGACCATTCCCTGAGCAGGATAATTACATGTTGGGGATATGCATAAGGCCTTCACTTTTAGTATTGCTGTGAGTGCCACTGTGTCATCAGACTATGACATGCATATGTTGTCATCATTTCCTTTCCCACTGTGTTGGACTTCCTAGCAGCATAACTTGTGAAATCAGCACGGACATAATGTAAACCCCAATAAATAACAAGCATACTACTATGTAATACATACAGATATTTGCATACAGAGATGTCAACCTTTTATCTACAGAGCTAGGAAAAAAAATCAAAAATAATTAGGGACAAGGTCCCAAATTAGGGGCCTGTTCTTTGGTGTGATATGCCACTTCCCCTTTCTCTTGTATGCACTGCAGCTGTTGGCTTGCTATGATGATAGACCTTCCTACATCATTGTAATGAATCCCTGCAATATATTGCTCACCCTGTCTGCCTACAACATATATTGTCATGTCTCACCTGGTGTACAGAGGCCACAATGTCTTGTATAGCATGCCCTGCCCTCTATGCATGTTGATACTGGTGTACCCCCATCCTCCATAGTGGTGTACAAACACACACACATGCACACACGCGCACACACACACACACACACACACACACACACACACACACACACACACACACACACACACACACACACACACCTGTTCCTCTGTGTCCTTTAGCTGCTATCTTTCATAGGTTCTCAGTAGTGCACTACGGGGTTAATTACCAGGTGTACTGTTTTTCCTTAAGATACCTATTTTATTTATTTGAAATCCAGCATCATAATGTAGTAAAGTCCTGATTCCATAGTTACTTGTATTAGTACAGTCTCTTGTAATATGGCAGCAATGCTTTTCATTGTCTAATTTAGGGCACATAGCATGGTGGTAATATTAGTGAGTGAATTTTTTGCAGTTGTCCAGGCCTTGTTACCATAACATACCTTTCTATCAGCAAAGGCTGCACTATCCTGCTGGTCCCTGCCCCTTCCAGGACTGTGCACTACATGCTTATGCATGCCATTTGTGAAGTTATAGCAAACTGGATCTGCACTACTTAACAGTTTTTTACTGCCTCATTTCTGCACTGTAATCTGTACCACATGATGCCTGAATGTGCATCTGTGGACAAGAGGCTGCCATTTTTCAGCTCAAGCAAATCTATCTGAATGACTATGACTGCTACAGGCACTGAAAACAGTAGTGCTACTGCATGATGCCTGAGACTGAGCATGGTTTTCTTGTTTTTCTTCCTTAGGAATTTCCAGGATCATCTGTATGGCCATTATGATGGCCCTTTTTATAAGTTTAGTGTCTGGCAGTTGCTTGCTAGGACATGGAGTGATAAAGTGATATCACCCTGACCTGCTTAGCCATTGAGAAGCAAAGGTTATGTTGAGACAGACACAGTTTTACTCTAGGCATATTTTTTTTCTTGATTTTTCCAGGTACTAGAATGTACTATATTCTTCCTTCTTTGTAATACAGTGGTGGAGGAGTGGAGAAAGATCATGAAATGATGCATCAGGAGGCAACAGTCAGTGACTCTT
The DNA here is from genome assembly GCF_019279795.1 of Protopterus annectens. NCBI lineage: Eukaryota > Metazoa > Chordata > Ceratodontiformes > Protopteridae > Protopterus > Protopterus annectens. Next base: position 182,576,334 of record NC_056733.1, read on the forward strand.
CCTGTGGTGGTGGTGGGTGTATACCATGCGCAGTATGGTGATTTGATGCCTTGATTGTTATTGTACATATATAGTTAGTTCCCCAATTCTCCCCATCAGGTGCTGCCCACTCACTTAATATGTGCCCATCCATTGCCGTCAGCTCCTTTTATGACACTTCTTCACCTGTCTGTGCATGCCTGAATTTTAGGTTTGTTTGCCCTGGCAACCTTCCTTTCTTTCTCTTTCCATCTACACCCATTCCTCAGTACCTCACCCAGATTTCCTTATCCTCTTTTATGAAAACTGGGAGCCTTTCCCACAAGTTGTGCTTTTCTTCCCTCTACACGTCTTCTTCTTTATGGTTACATTATGTGTTTTCCTCTGCTTGTTGTTATTCCACCTTTTCTAGTTTTGCATGTATCTACGATGAAGTGCTTTTCTGAGCATGTGAGCATACATAGCCTCATCAGAATTCTAGCTTATAGCTTGTTACTGATCCCCTTTTGTGGTCACACAGGATCATAAAAATTCCTTGAAAACATCTCCATAAGAGATGGTTCTTTTATTATTGGTGACTTCAATTACACCTCTGTAGACTGGACTATTTATACTTTTAACATTGTGTATACACAACTTTTTTTTAGATTGGGTTAAAGAGAATTTCCTAGATCAAATTGTCCAAAAAAACACCAAGGGTGATAATATCCTGGACCATGTTCTTACAAACTCGTTCCCAGAATGTTCTCTGTCTGTGGTTGACCACTTGACCCCTTGTTAGTTAAGTCAGATTAAAAACTGGTTATCTTCAGAACTTACACTCCCCCCATTACCACCACTACTTTCTTTAAAAAATTAAAAAAGCAATTAGGCAATTTTTATTTTTATTTTTGCAATTATATAATGAAATATCAAAATTCATCCAAGTTAATCCCACAGTGAATATGGGGTATGCAGTCACCTATGTCAAGGATCTTTATGCTCATTTAGACAAATACAGTGACAGAACTGTCCCCACCAGTACCAAATACAGCATCAAGTCCAACAACAAACCACACCGGTGATCAGTAGATATCAACAAATTGTACAACAAAAGGAAGAAACTGGTTATATTGCCTTGCAAGACCAGAAGTTCCTATCACAAAGAGAATATGAAATCCCCCACCAAGAAACTAAAGGCAGCTATAAAGACCAGAAAAGTATCCCCTGAATGTAGGCTAACTTGTGAGGCTGACAATAATTTTAAGTCCTTCTTTAACAATGTTAGAAAACTAAGGAATAATTCACATCACTGCTTCAAACTTATCTATAATGGCACCTTCCAGTCTAATTGTAAAGATAACATACTAGCAAATACGTTTTCTACAAATTTCTCCACTAAAACTATCAGCTCCACTCCAAACATTCCTGAGTAACCTTCTCCCCCCACAGTCTCAAAAGATCATATACTTAAATCATTCCCTAAGACCAAAAACACCTCTTCAATGGATCATAACAATATATCCAATTGTCTAATAAACAGTGCTAAGCAGATTCTTGCTGATCCCTTCCTTAAGTTGTTCAGCCTAAGCCTTGCCACCTGGCTAATAAATAAACAAAAACTAATCTTCACTTCTTTTGCCCAAGTGAGTAATAATGTAGCTCATTCATAACTGGAATGTGGGGAAAACTGAATTTTTATCCTTTTGCATGGGACCAAATAGACTCTTGGTTTTGTGTTGCAAATTATATTGCGTGCTATTTTTGCTATCTGCTTACATTGATATGGCTCAATGAACCAAATCATGTTGTGTTAGGAGAGACTACATGGGCCATTTGTTGTCAGGGGAATATAACTTATTCTAAGGCTGGTAACCTCAGAATTAGTTATTACCTTGAGGTGCAGGAGACACAGCCCTCTGTATGCTAGTATAAGAGTGAAGGCCTTATATATGACAAAGGCAAGTCATTCACATTTTCCTTTTGGAATTATGACCAAAAGTATTTTGATGTATCAAGTGTCTATAAGGTGAACCCTTTTCATTATTTTAAGGATGAGGGTGTGTGTCAGATGTTTATGGCTGTAAAGATCAAACTATCAGAAGCTAAAATCTAATACAAAATAGTATAAGAAATGTCTGTCCTGTAAGACTAAAGTATGGGTTGTTGTGTCTTTTGGCTTTTCCCGGTTAGAGGTCGCCACAGCGGAACTCCAGTCCACTAATGATTTTTAGTTGATTTTTACATGCTGAGTTACCAGCCCTGACGCACAACCTTCAACGAAGGTATGCCCATTCACGCATGTCTCCACGCAGAAGATGCTCTAGCTGAGAATCGAACTGGACAGCGTCTTACTGTGAGGCGACAATGCTACCGCAGCACCACCACCGCGGGTCAAGACTAAAGTATGGGTTACAGGGGTCTAATCCCTTCAAAGTATTCTATCAAATAATGTGCCCTGCAGAATTACAAGGGTCAGACTTTGATCCACTTCTTCCAGTTTTCATTCACCTAGACCAGCAGTGCTGACCTGTCCCCAGTGAAAAAAAAGCAACTTCATGAAGAAAACATCAAAACAAAAATGAAAGGAATGAAGTCTGATAAGGATCATGGGTCAGGTGATGGTTTTTCATACAATACTACTTAATCCTTAAATCTGCCTTTAAAAGCTTAATGAACATGTGATATCATGCTATACATTTTGTGACTCTGGAAGCTCTCATATTGTTAAATGGGGAGAAAATGAATAATATACAATGAGTTACCAGTAAGCAAGCCTCAATTTTCTAATGGGTTGTCAGTTTAAGTTCCCTAACCAAAGCAAGCCTTAACATTTTAACTAACAGCTCTGTTTTGCACCTGGAGGAAAATCAGCAGTCCTTTATTAGTGAGACACATGTTGGAATCATGTTAAGGAGGGTCTCACACGATGACATTTTCTTATATATTTGAGTTTATCAAAATTAGTAAAATCCACATCCAACTCCATAGCATATAGCCAGTGTAACTTGTTATGATCAGGTTTCAGTAACCGGTTGTCTGTAAATTTAACACGTGTTACTTACCTAGAAACTCAAATACACAAACACAATACAAGATACTGCTGTTACAAGTCACAGACTATCAACTTATATGACCAAGACCTTGTTCCAAAATGAGTATATACAGGTCTTTCAAAAGGGATCCATCCACAGCTAAATAATTCAATATATTTATTTCATATAGACTACATATGGATATGCAGCTTTAAGCAGTCAAACATATAAATAATTGGTGTCACTTAACCAGGAATGGAATTACAAAAGCATATTTGAACTGCTAGAAGTAAAATATGGCCCACCTGGCTTTGCTGTATAAAATCACACTTAGCCTATAATCCATGGATATCCCTTGTTCCATGAATGGTATTAATATTAGTTAGGAATGTATAAAAAACACTGAGAAATAAACTAAGCCCCAAAAAGCTTGAAGGGCAACGTACCAAAAATGTGAAACAGTTGTCTGTGTTTAGAATGACTATTGCCAACATGGGAAGATTGCTTCCCTCCATATCCTTTGAGTGTAGAGATACCTCCATCTGCATGCTTTGTAAAGGGAGCTTGCCCTTCCCCATATCTCCATATGAGATTTTGGCCTCACACACATACTTCACGCTGGCAGTTTTCCCCTTCCTGCATCATCTATGATGGGGTTCTTGCCTCCACTGTATGCTTGGGGAACTGTGGCACCCCCACCCATTACCACATTCATAGTTGTATGTCATTTTTTTCATACCAGTTTTTCCATCTGAAGCCATATTACCAGTTGAATGTGCAACTTTAACCTTCATGTTCCCTTTGTATGCTGCATTTCATAGTAACACCATATTATTTGTCACCTCACTTAGAAAGGAAGCAAAGTTTTATTAACAGGACCACAGTGTGAGATGTAAAACTGGGGGAAAAGGTAAGAGTATGAACATGCAAATGCAATGAGAAAATAGAGTTTTCATTTATTTGTTTGGATTTGTTAACTAGATGTGTATACCGACTGACATAAGTCTTTTCTCAGACATAACCCAGTCTAGATAGCCATCAGTAGGTAAGCATATAGGCTAATAACATGACAACCACCAAGAGCAATACAAAACAGGAGACTGCTGATTACACTGTGAGGTGTATACAATGCATGCACAATATACAAATATTCAGCTCCAGTCTCAAGTGAGTGCCTGTGTGGATTTAGCTAATTCTCATATCTTTGCATGACTTTTGTCCCAGAAGTGTAGTTTCTCCTCATTTTTAGAAACATGCTAGTTGTTGGGGCCGCCAAACTGATTCTTACATGCACACACACACATACACACACACACACACACACACACACACACACACACACACACACACACACACACACACACACACACACACACGTATATATAAATGGGAGGACTCACTTTTGTGTAATTGCTTTTTGTTCAACATTTGTTTAGTTGACCATAGTTGGTCAGCTAAACAGATCTGATCATGGAGTTACTATGTATAACTAGGGACATGGGGGAGTTTGTCCTCCTCAAAAAATGATGTGTTTGTTTTTTATTTTTGTTGTATAAATTGTATACACTGAGCTTCTTTGTTGGTGCATGCCTGGTAAAGTGCTGACTTTTGCTTTGTCTATGTTTAGGAGGTTGACGTATTGGTTACTTTTATTAAATATTTATTTATTTGTCCTTTATTAACCAGGTTACTCCACTAGGCAGGGGGCCCATTTTCAGTGGAGACCTGAGGAGAAAAGCTCCACAAACACATGATAAAAAGATAATGTCAAAAATAATACACATATATCATAACCATACCAAATTACTTTGCAAGTTTAGGACCATTAAAAAGGGGACGATAAAGAGACATGTGAGTAACAACATTAATGTCTTGTAGAAATCATTAAAAGTATGCATTTTGTGCATGTACAACAACAAAATGATAGAGGTAGAGTTGGTGGAACAAAACAGAGGAATAGTAAGTGGAGTGTACAGAAGAGAGAAGAATAATTGAAGAGACAGAGAACAGCAAAGAGTGCAGTTGTGCCGGTTATAGTGAGTGCAGTGAAGGAGAGGTGGGTAAGGCTAGATAGAGTGGAGAGAAGGAAATGAGGAGGAAAGAGTTGGGGTGGTCAGGGAAATTAGAAGTAAAATGGGGGGAAAGTTGGGAGAAAGGTTTAGCTTTTAAGAGCGCTCAGTGATATAGCTACGGATCCACAGGATTGTAAGTATATATAATGTTTGAAGGGAATAGTTCTGGTGTGGTAGTGGCAGATTAGGTGGGGTGGTGGCAGTTGCAGGAGGGAGAGTTGGCTAGGTATGTTTTCAGTTCTTTTTTGAGTAAGAGTGAAGATTGGATATTTTGCATGTTAGATGGGAGTTTGTTCCAGGTTTGAGATATGGAGCATTTATAAAGTAACCTGCCTATAGTTTTGTTGGACATGTAGGTGTTAAGTAGTGCTTGGTCAGTGCTACAGAGAGATTGTGCAGGTTTGTAGAGGGATAGGAGGGTGGACAGGGAGGGACAGTTTTCAGGTTTGTAGAAAAAAGAATGTGCAATTTGTAGCTGTGAAGGTTGGAGTAGTTGATAAAAGTGAGTACAGTATACCCATATACATACATATGTAGATTTATATCTATATCTGTCTATCTAAATATATATCTATATCTATATCTAATCTAGCTATCTATATATATATATATATATATATATATATATATATATATATATATATATATGTACACAATACACACGCACAAACACCCATATGTATGTGTGTGAATGTGTATATATTAGGGGTATATTACAACTTATTGAATAATGATATACTGTAAGTTATAATACTATATTCAACATCCTGGAATGTAAAACTGTTGAAACTTTATAATATTAATCTCAAAATACCCACTAATAGCATATGTCTGCTACATGTGTACATTGTACCATAACAGCACTAGACAGCAAACAATACCACTCGGGTAGCTATTAGTTTGCCGAAAAACCAGTTCAGTGAACGACATTTTCAGGGCACTTACATTGAGCATGCCATTTGTCCAACTGCTCATACTGAGATTGCGGTACAGTGACGATCAGGAAATTTCCCCTTTCTCCACTGTAGTGCGATCTCGGAGTTGGTATATATAATTAGTGGGGGGTGTAGGGGGTGCAACCCCCCACATGAGGAGAATTCAGTGAACAGCATTTCCAATGAAATACTGTTCGCTGAAGTGACGGTTCAATGTAGTGATATAGACTCTATCATTCACCTGTTAGTGAAACTCAGAAATGAGCTCTGACATGGCTCACAAAACAGTATGCATTTTGATTTCAAAATTTTATTATTTCAACATTTTGACATTTCAGCATTGTACCTTTGGTATTATTATTTTTCAGTATATTGCGTTGCATTAAGTTGACATGGACCCATGTATTAATATGCCTGTGCACATGTGTGTGTGTATGTGTTTGTGTGTAAGTGGTCTGAGTTATGATTGAAAGGGATCTTAGAAGGATCAATCTACTTATCAAGTAAACAAATAATAAATCTCTTATGGAGATGTTTTCAAGGAATTTTTATGATCCTGTGTGACCACAAGATTTTGTTTACATCCCATTAAGGTATAACTGATATAAGAATGCCAGTCATAAAAAGAATAAGCTATGAAGTTCTGAAAATAAAAGGGCTTACATCTCATTCATGTGCTTGCCATTAATAAGCTAATTACTTCTTGGTCAGTGGATTTGGACAAGTACAGTGGTTGCCCTAACAGATGTCCCATTTCTAACATGTGACACATATCAACAGGTCTCATATTTGCTCAGGTACCATGTGTTTCCTTCACTGTACGTTCCACCCATGGTCTAAAACAGGACCGGGGAGGTGTGGCCTTGCAAATGTTGTCTCAGGTTTACCAGTCTCATTAATGACACATTCTGCAGCTGATGCTGTTGCTTTGCATTCAGCCCATCAACTAGCCACATTAAATATACTGAATAAATCAGAACTAACTTTGCATGGAAAAGACTGATCTTCCCGTATAGCACTTTAAAACCATCTATCCTGTGGGCTGAAGGGTACTACAGCAGACTCAGCTTAACCCAGGCAAAGTAAGATGTTCCACACTGAATAAGTCTTCAATAAACTGGCTGTTATGATACTGGTTAGGAGAAGCTGTGTCTTTATACCCGAAACAGCACAATGAAAAGCTATTAATGGCAAAAGCAAAATGCATGATTGCAGGCATTATTCAGAGATGTCTTTCTTTCCTTTGGTAGCAAGCAGCATTGCATGTGGAATTCTGGTGGCAGACAGTGGCTCTACACTGCTTTGGGTAAATGTGGCTCAGGAAAGTAAATATTGCCTTTACAGTCTCATAATGATTTTCAGCTACAAATGTTAGTAATGCCCTTTACTTGCATTAGTTTGGGCATACTGCAAAGAAGTGGCACAGTCTGATTCACTTGTACTGCAAAAAAAGCTGATTTATTTTATATTATCTGTGAACACTATTACATGACTGCGTGCCATATATGTATTAGTGTATCATCCTCAGAATATTTGTCTGAAATATACTGAATTAAAAAAAAGCTGTGCATGTAATCTGAGCTCAAAATAGTAGCCCTAGAGACTTGTATTTTATTTTACAAATCTTATTCAGATACTGCATTACCATTCACTTATGTTAACAGAGAGCTGCTTTGAAGAAAGACACCTACAGATAAAGCCTTAAGAAGCTTGCTGATTCAGATGCAAAGGTCAGCTGGCGTCAGAGACAAATAATTATAGAACTGCTTTGCCACTGACTTTGTGCACATCTCAGCTGCAGAGAACATGGGTGTTGGAAGTATTAAAAGACCACAGGAAATAAATTACACACATCAATATTACATAAATCACTGCATAAAAAGAAAGCCAAAGCTGTTCATAATATATAATTCTAATGTAATGATAAAAGGAATATGGAGTAAATTAATTATAGTCATTGCTTATATCTGCCTGGCTAAACATCAAATAATGAGTTGTACTACAACAGCAGACATTTTAATATGCAATGCCAAATGGAAGCTTGCCTGCCCAGTGACACAGAAAAAGTAATTCCAAGGCAGAGATGCTGCTGCAACTAGAGGTTTAGTTCGGGAATTTAATTTAGATTTGCCTGGTGGTGGAAAGGAATGAAAACTGCTATACATAATGAGGGAAAGAAGATTGTCTAATGGAAAAGGAAATTGCTATGCATATGTTTTGTTGATCATATTTTTACAAATAGCTATTAAACATCTGCACAGTGCACCACACACCCACACTCACAAAAAAAAACATTTTGTTTGTAAGAAGTTAATGGTGCCATTTGAAATAAAGTGGTTTACCTCACTGCGTTGGGAGAGTACATACTAAAACAGATACACCACATTTGGCTGGAAGATTTAAAATATTAGTACATAAATTGTAAAGGCTTATTAAAAAGTGATGTTTCAGACCTATGGTATTAAGATTAAGAAACCAAGAATCAAAGCAGTTTCAGACATTTAACAATATTTTAAGTAAAATGACACTAATGATTTGGGTACCTGTCAAATCTTCGAATGCTCAAAATTTCGAATGTTACATGGTCGAGACCAAATGTTCGAAATTTTGAGTGCTCAAAGAGAGACTTTCAATGCCACCATATGGTGCAGATAGGGAGAATTTCCCTTTTCTGCACTGAAGTGCGGTCTTGGAGTTGGTATATTTAAGTGGGGGGGGGGGGGCTACACTGTTAAAGTGTTTTTTTCTGTGTTTTCTTTTTTTTTATGTTCGAACATCCAAATGTTGAACATTTGGTCTTGACCATGTAATGTTCGACATTTTGGATGTTCGAACATTTAACATAGACCTAATGATTTTAACTGAAGTAGGAGCTTTTTACTATAGTTAGTAAGTAATGCTTTATGAACACAGAGTTTGCATTAAATTGGCAGCTGTCATAGAGGAAGTACATGAAGAAGAAGACAAGCTTACATTTGCTTCTGTCATGCAACCCACAACATATGTGAACCAAAAACAACCCCATGTAAGTTCTTAGGGAAGTTCTGGTAGTAATGTAGTGAAACATGTATACCCAATTTACACATCATTATGTGACAAAACAATTTTGCTTTAAAACAAGAAATGCTTTGAATCTAGGAATAGACTCATATCACATATACAGTATACTCAGACTATGCACAGTGTACAATATACACAGAAAGCACAGTGTACAATATTCTCAATTCTCAGTGCACAATACTTTCAGAATGTATATTGTACAGTATACCCAGAAAGCACAGTGTACAATATACTCAGAATTTTCAGTGTACACTATACTCAGAATGCACAGTGTACAATATACTCAGTTCTCAGTGTACAATACTCTCAGAATGCACAGTGTACAGTATACTCAGAATATGCACATTGTATAGTATACTCAGAAAGTGCAGTGTACAATATACTCAGAATATACACAGTGTAAGCATACTCAGAATATGCACAGTGTATAGTATACTCAGAATATACACAGTGTAAGTATACTCAGAATGCACAGTTTACAATATACTTAAAATATGCACATTGTATACTATATTCAGAATATAGAGTGTACAGTATTCTCAGAATATACACAGTGTAAGCATACTCAGAATATGCACAGTGTACAGTATACTCAGAATATACATTATGCAGTATACTGAGAATGCACAGTGTACAGTACACTCAGAATGTACATTGTACAGTATACTCAGAATGCACATTGTACAGTATAGTCAGAATATGCACAGAGTACAGTATACGCAGAATATGCACAGTGCACAGTATCCTGAAACTGCACAGTGTACATTATACTCAGAATGTGCCGTGTACAGTATACTCAAGAATGTACATTTTACAGTATACAGAGAATATGCACAGTGTGCATTATACACAGAATATACATACTGTACAGTATACTCAGAATACACAGTGTACAGTATACTCAGAATATGCAAAGTGCACAGTATACTCAGAATGCACAGTGTACAGTATACTAAAAATGCGTAGTTTACAGTATACTCAGAATATGCACATTGTACAGTATAATCAGCATGTACACTGTACAATATTCTCAGAATATGCACAGTGTACAGTATACACAGATTGCGCAGTGTATAGTATAGCATACTCAGAATGCATATTGTACAGTATACTCAGAATATGCACATTGTACAGTATACTCAGAATGCACATTGCACAGTATAGTCAGAATATGCACAGAGTACAGTATACTCAGAATATGCACAGTGCACAGTATCCTGAAACTGCACAGTGTACATTATACTCAGAATGTGCTGTGTACAGTATACTCAAGAATGTACATTTTACAGTATACTGAGAACATGCACAGTGTGCATTATACACAGCATATACTCACTGTACAGTATACTCAGAATACACAGTGTACAGTATACTCAGAATATGCAAAGTGCACAGTATACTCAGAATGCACAGTGTACAGTATACTTAAAATGCGTAGTTTACAGTATACTCAGAATATGCACATTGTACAGTATAATCAGCATGTACACTGTACAATATTCTCAGAATATGCAGAGCGTACAGTATACTCAGAATATGCACAGTGTACAGTATACACAGATTGCACAGTGTATAGTATAGCATACTCAGAATGCATATTGTACAGTATACTCAGAATATGCACATTGTACAGTATACTCAGAATGCACATTGTACAGTATAGTCAGAATATGCATATTGTACAGTCTGCACAGCATGCGCAGCATACAGTATACTCAGAATATGGACAGAGCACAGTATACTCAGAATGCACAGTATTCATTATACTCATAATGTACAATGTGTACTGGTAACAGATGTTTTGTAGCTTGATAGCTCCAGTGGTAATGGCTGCAGGGAGTATTGGCTAAACTGACTCTTGTGGTATAGCTCAGTAACATCTTTCACCCCTTCTTGAAGGCTAGATGTTTATACATCTGTCCTTATTCACCCAAAGACATTATGTGTAAGTGCAAATGCCCAATGTTCATTCAGATTGTGTCTCGCATACCCCAAAAAGACAGAGCTTGAAATACTGAGAACTGATGCCTCTGAATGCTTGCTGTGGAGCTCAAAACACAGGGCCAGTGCCCCCCCCCCCACCTGTTATAAATACATCTACCTCACACTCATGATAAAGATGAGCCATGGAGTTTTGTGACAGGTTAGCCAAGTTCTAAAGATATCAACCAGCAGATTGGACAATGGTGAAGGTGTTTTTTTTATTAGGTTATATGGTAACTGTTTTTAATTTTTTTTTTGGTCCCTCTTGGGACATTGTTACAATGTCCAAGTCCACAGTGCCCCACATCCATGCTGAATCTACAAGCTTGAATCTGATCCCCCTAACTTACTCTGATATTTCTGTAACTGAATGCAGATATTAAGAGCATCCTGGGGGCTCGGCTCCCTCCACTTCTCTCCTGGGAGTTTGTTACATATCCTACCCATTCCCTGCCCTGCTTCTCACACTTGTCAGTCTCTGTTTGAGAGCAACTCCCGTCATTGAACCATGCCTCCCCTAAGGGAGCATCACTGATGAATGCACTACCACCCTGGATGGACACACCCATCTGCTGATACTTTGTAAGTTGCCTGGGTTCTAATTGAGCGCAGGTTGAATGGGCTTTATCTTTCTACATTACCAGAGTGGCTTAGGTTATATGGTAAATCCAAGTACAAGGCATAACAGGAACCACTCACAAATAAAAAAAGATGTTTATTTGAATCTTTCTGAGGAAGGCTGGTATTTGTTCTTCCAAAAAGCACTTAAAATAAACATCTTTTTTTTATTTGCGAGTGGTTCCTGTCATGCCTTGTACTTGGATTTACAGTTGGTGTTCCAGTTATTGCTAGGTTATATGGTAGCCTTAAGACAAAAAAGGCTGATTGAGAATGGAATACAGTACAAAGATGAAATGCTCAGGGTGTGGGATTTCCAGAATTTTTATGGTGAGGAACAATTTATTAATAATCAAAATATAAAAATATGCTTGTGGAACCTTACCACAATGGCAGGAAAGGAGATTAAGATAATTATCAGGTAAAAGAATATGCTGCTTTTGGAGTGCAATCAGTTGAAGAATACAAACTAGTATACACATATATATATATATATATATATATATATATATATATATATATATATATATATATATATATGTATGTATATAAAAAAAATCAAAAGGTGCTTAGAGTTTAGCTTTATTCAGGTAATTGACTGAGTAACACAGTGCAGCTGGAGAAATGTGTACCAGTGGATTTGGTCTTCTTCAGTTTTACTGGTAGATTTGATCCAGTCCATTACACAAGGTTACTAAGTAATCTCCAAGCATTATATGTGGTGAAGAAGAGTGCTGACATGAATGGAAATCTTGAGATGAGAGGCCTCAAAAAGTGGTAGTGAAAGGGACTGTCTCAGGACAAAGGACAGTGAGAGATCCATATTGTTTGGGTTGTTGCTGGGTAATGCTACCTACCTCTTCCTAATCCTATTTGTTAGTGTGACTAGCAGTACTTAGAAGGGCAGCAAACTACACCCAATTGCACAGTAAGCAGCACTGTATGTCTTCTAAGATGCTTTCAGCAGCCCAAAGTTGCATTACATTGCCCAAAGTCATAGCTCATACTCTGTGTTATCTTAGCGAGTCTGCACTGCCCATTGTCACAGTTATAACTTAGACTAAATAACTTCATTAACTTTACTTAGTCAGGTAGTATAATGTACGTCAGTTATTCACATAATAACAGGCAAAGTACCCCTACAATCTAAACTAGTTCATATAATAACTCAGTTGAAAACCCTCCATAAGAAAATCTGTATAGCTACATGCCTCCACATTATAGCCAATTAAGTATCTCATTAACTACATATAGCAGTCTGTATAACCCTAATTAATTCTCAAAATCTCTGGACCAAGATATAAGGTCAGCCTGCGTGTTTCCCCTCACCACATAGCACTTTGTTTCCTTTGGTAGTGTAGTAACTGCTTTATGCTCACAGATTTATTTATTATTTATTTTATTTATTTGACATTTTTTAACTGGGTTAGTCCAGCTGAGCCAGAAGCCCATTTTCAGTGGAGACCCGAGGAGAAAAGTTCCAAGGTAGTTACATACATAAATTCAAAAAATTACAATAGAACCATATAATCTGAGTCAATACATAGTAGTTGTAGTGAAAAGAAAAACAAAAAAGATAAAAAGAAAAAAAGCAGGCATAAATTTGTATATACAATACAGTTTTGGGGGTTTACCATTTACAGGGAAAAATGTCACTAAGTGAGTACAGCATCAAATTACATCTAGGAAACACCTTAGACTATGTATAGTACATATGTATGTCTGAGTGTCAGTACCTCTCAACCTCTTAGAGCAAAATATCTGGACCAAGCCTAAAATGATGGGGGGACAAATAGGGACAGATTTTAAATATTGCTCTTACAAACTTAAAAAGTTGATAGAATAATAGGTTTTACATTAGCATGTATTTTCTGAAGGATGTGGAGTCTTAAACTCAAATGTTTTGTCATTATTTAATGATTTCAGTCCTCAGCGATTTGCCAGAAAGGTACAGATTTAGGAGGAACACACCAAAAATATGAGGCAAAAATCTGGACATTCTGCGAAAATCTGTACAGTTGAGAGGTAAATGAATTTTAGTACTAGTATGGTGTAGAAACATGGAACAAGTTACACTGTATGTAGAATCAGGAGAAGGTAAGAGGTGACATTATTAGATAAAGATGAAATATGTGAGAAGGGAGATTAGGGGAAGAGGGGACTGTGAGGATGGTTGGGTAGGAAAAGATGGAAGGCTTTTATGTAGGTTCCTGACATGAGCAGATCCATGAATGAAGGAGAAATAGTTTTAGTTGCTTTTGAATTGATTAGTGTTTGAGGTATTTCTAATGTGAGACGGAAGTTTATTCCAGGCTAGGGACACATTGTGGTTGTAAAGGAATTTACCTATGTTAACAAATTACTGGATAACACCAGATAACACCTACCAGATAACAAACTCTAACTCAACATAAGAACTTCTGTTAGTCAGACATGTAAATATTCAGCAAATATGGTTGCTTCTCTCACACAAAAATGCAGGCTATGAGCAACACACAACAACCATCACACTCTGCACCAGCCCACACTAAAATGTCTTATGTTGAAGCTGCAAAAAGATAATTGCTAAAGAGTCCAAGAGCAATAAAGGCTAGGTCTCAGCAAAAACTTCACTAACACATCACCTTTTGGCACACTTGCAACATAGATTTGACAAGAGTTACATTATTTCAAATCCAGTACACCAGGCCACTCTAGAAATATAACTGTTCTAATGATAGGTGACTGATTCTGCTATCACTAGGCTAGAAAAAGACAGGGTGATGGTGAGTTATAGTTCAGGTGACAAGATCTCTTATATTTCAGAGGCCCTTAAGACTCTTTCACCTAACAAATATGACTACAACATCATGGTGGTCCATGTGGCTGTGAAGTATTTAGAGTGCAAAACCCTGATGAATATGTAGAGAGACATGTCAGAACTTTCCATGCATGCCAAAAATACAAGCAAGACTCTGGTCCTGAGTGGAAACCTTTCTTCTCCAAGACAACTGGCTCCAACAGTTGACTAAGTAGTTGATGTTATTTGAAGGAGAACCAGTATGTGTCAGCATGGAATAAGATGCTTGCTTTCATACTTGCTTTGCAAAGGATGGCCTGCACCTTTCACTCCAAGGCTTCTGCATACTGGTTAAAGTATTTGCTGCCCCATAGGCAGAGTTCACCTAATGCAAATTCCAACATAACCTAAACAGAATCACATTAGGATGTATTTGCTCAGTGCTTAAAGTCTCAAAAACAAATTGCCTGACCTTCAGGCTTCCCTGCATCCATATCTGTGTACGTACTGAAAGTTGATTTAAATGTTCAGAAAACACTCCCGCCATATCTGGGTTTTGTCTCTACTGTGTCTGAAGACTTGGCAGCAACTGTGGTGGCATTTCCATATGTGTCAAGGACCATATTGCCTCTAGATGTATTCCCAGGGGCCCACAAACAGAACTGATTGAGCTCCGAATTGCACTAAACAGGATCAACTATCAGTTTAAAGCCTATTGCAAGAGACCTTTTATGTCCCTGAAAAATAAAATATATTATAATAAAAAAATAATGTAAGGTTCCTAAATATACTTGAAAAACTCCCTATAAACAGCTGGAACAACAAAAAAATCTCTTAACCAGCTTGTAAGCAAACCTACTAGAGGACATAATACTCTTAACCTGGTTCTTACAATTATAGCTTCTCCATACACTACATCCCTGGTGTCTCCCTCCCAGATTAAGTTAGTTGACAAAGTAATGACCTTCACCTTCAAAATCTCTAAATCCACTGAAACAAGATCTCAGAATTTAAGGATTTCAAACATACTAATCTCATCAAGTTCTATGATGAAATTTAAAAATTCACTCATAACAGAATCATCCCTAGAAGATGCCATATCAGGAAATTTCACAGTGGAGTTGAATGCCCACTTGGATAAATGTATAGAACTAGCAGTCCCAAGCAGTTCTAAATACAGATGGAAATTCGAAAACAAAATACCCTGGTGGTCCACTAACAAAATAAACTCTACAATAATAGAAAAAACTCCTTATGTGGATCAAATGACCATCACATCAAGGATAACATCAGGAAATTTACTAACAATTTGAAAATTACTATTAGATCAACTAAAGTAGCACATATACTTAGGTTAGCATCTGAAGCAAAGGACAATTACAAATCCTTATTTAGGTACTGTAGGAAACTAAGAAATAAAACCCCAGCACTGAATGTATTCAGATTGGAAACACCTACTCTGACCCAGAAGATATTGCTAACATACTAGCAAACAAAATTTAATGTGAATTTAACCTCAGAGAGGACTATATAATGCCACCTTATTCCTGAATCTCTCAGATCCCCCATCATCCCATCATCACTGAAGAACATGTACTGAAGGAGCTCTCTAAGACTACAATACTTCTTCTATGGAATTGGCTAATATATACCTGGCTGCTTGAAAAATATATAAAAGAAGAACTCTTAAAGTGTAATTAAACAGTGAGCACTTACCAAAGAGGAACCTGAAAAGGCCAAGTTCAGAGAAGTACAAAGATATAAAAGCGATGTAAAAACACTAACTCAATACAGTAGGATCTGAAAGTCATGCTAAAATGAATGAGACCCTTTTTAATGTGCTGCAGAAAGTAAAACAAATGGGAGTTAAAGATACTGAGCATATTTAAGGCCTGAAAAGTGCACAGAGCAATAATCACACTTCTGCAGCTCACCAGTAAAAGGAAAATGATTTTTTCAAACAGAAGGAAGAGACTCCCACTTAACTACTGAAGCACAAGAAGGTGACTTGTAAAGAAAACAACAAAAATCTTATAAAGCTAGCTAAAGATAACTGTACTATAATGTAGGCTAACAATCATATCCATCTAGAACACAGAAGATTCTGATTGGGTTGCTCATCATAACCAGCTTATTATGTGTTTCAGACATGGATGTCAAGAAATTCACCTCAAGAGCAAAGAATGAGAGGTGCATCTTGGTACACATGTCAGGAACACATAATTAAGGGCTATGATTGGAAAGACACTCATAATTCTTTGTAAAGCATAACATTTTATCTGCTCCATGTATTACAAATTACAGAACAAAAAAG
Organism: Protopterus annectens; assembly: GCF_019279795.1. Classification (NCBI taxonomy): domain Eukaryota; kingdom Metazoa; phylum Chordata; order Ceratodontiformes; family Protopteridae; genus Protopterus; species Protopterus annectens. The sequence continues at coordinate 182,593,088 of NC_056733.1, forward strand.
AGCTAAGTGTTTTGCCAGTGTTCAAAGTCATAAAGCACTTAGTGAGCACTGGCAGAAAGGCAATGTAGTGCACTCTGTTATGTTACACAAAGTCAGGGACACATTGCTAGTATTGACAGCAGGAGAAACAAATCTGTTTTGAATTCTGCCACCATTGTTTGCTGGTCAGCACTGGCAGGCGTAACTGCCTAGCGTGATACCCGATCTTAACAAGTGAAGAAGAGGGTGCTTAACATTTGTTAAGGATCAGGTCTCTCACTATATAAGCACTTGACTGATTTGTCTTTTTGTGGATATCGTAGCGTAATCACTGTACTCCATGCACTACAAATAGATTGCAAAGTTGCAGACATAGATTTATGTAAAACAGCATGGAGAGTTCTAAAGGAATATAGTCTAATTATGGCATCTATATTAAAAGACTCATCACCTCTGTCTGAGTTCTTCTCAGAGAGACATGTAGGAATCAAGATTTAAAATGCAAATTTGAAGTGAGTAAAAATAACAAGAAATCCATTTTATAATGTCAGGAGGAAATTATTTCAGCTTTTTATAAAAGAAAATTCAGTAATTGAGCCAATCTCTGGAATGCTGCTTGCTAGACAAAATAATAAAAGCATAGAGTGGAGTGATGTTGTGGAAGCTGCACTCCTGTGTATGAAAATGGAGAGTATAACCAAGCATATATTAGCTGTAGACTCCTTACATTACAATAGGGCATGTACCATACTATAATCTGAAACTGAGAGTGAAAACGCAAAGCTGAGATTCATACTGGAAAAGAGAAAACGTGCTTGCATTAATACTAGTGCAGTTACAAATACTTCTACTATCCAAGGCTCAGAAAGAGCTCAAACAATGACAACTGATGAGAATGCAGACATCTAGACAAGGCATATGATGGGGGACACCACATATAGGTGGGACCTTAACAAGCAGTTTCTAAACTTCTAAAATTGAATGAATAAGTGCAGAGCACATAGAGCGACCCAATAAAACTGAAATCTTGATTGACAGTCTTGCGAACAAGCTACACTAAGCTACATTTTGTGTAACAGGAAATCACATGTTCAGACAGGGGTCAAAGTTATTTTATCCCAGGTCAGTTCTGTCTGAAAGTAACTGGGCAGAAAATTCAGTGCAATCACAAAGACACCCAGTCAATAAATGGGTTACTCAGACAGTATCATTGCATGACAGCTTTGCCAAGATGCACAGTGAAAATGTGCTGCTCTCCCATCAGCTTTCAGAAACCCATGGTGATGAAATATTAAGATCAAGAGGAATCTATAAGCTTAAAGATATCCTTAGTGTCTGAACCTTCACTGGAGATTGCCATGATGAACCACAGAAACCTAAAGAACCAACTGAGAGAAAGACAGAAATGCATTTGCAAGTGAAAGAGAAGCATCTGCAAATGAAGGAAATGCAAATGAACAAAGGGCATCTAGTAAATAAAATGAGCTGGAAATCAATGTTAAAAACTTTGAACGGAAGTTGGCATCTTACGGTCAGGCCATTTTCTACAGATGGAGAAAGAAACTTTGACTAAATTAGTGAACTAGAAAGAAGCTGCAGAGGAAGTGGATCTCTCATTAGCAGAAGGACTGTGAAAAGGCAATAAAGGGAAAAAGTGCTTGCCTAAAACACTATGAGGAGATATATGCCCCAAGGGGACAAAAACAAAAGAAAGAAACCGAATTGCAAGCATCTGGCAATCAAATCAAGAAAAAAAAATGTGAATCAAATAAGACTGTATAACAACCGAAGGGACAAAGATACCATTCCTGATCTTGGTTTGTTCACTTTGCTAGGAACTGTCATAAATGGAGTTGCTTTGCACAAAGTCCTTATACTACTGTGGTCTTAGGTCTGTCATGCTGAGATTTTGCATAACAGTGTGCCACTCATAACATCAGATCTCAGATGGAAGATTTATATCATATTGTGACCATTAAGTTTGGGAAATATTGCTGCTTTTACATAAGCTGATGTTACTTATAGAAGAAGGTATGTAATTGATGCAAAATATAGCATTTTTCTTAAGAAATGCAAGAAAACTATGGTAACCAATAGAAAGATTTTCTCTGAGCTTAAGATGGCTACTGGGACTAGGAAGACAGAATCTGGAGAACTACTTCCCATGAGGTGCTCTGCACAAGAGAGGTGAATCTGGGAAAGCCCTCCTTATTTGGAAGCAAGACTTACCTATTAGCTTCGGAAAAAAGTTGGTGTACAGCATAAAAGAAGTGTGGATTGCAAGGAAAGCCTCCAAAGAATATTACCAGTGAAGTGTGGAGCCTGAGAAAACACCCCAAAGGACATTACCAGAAAGGTATGGACCCTGAAGAAGGCCTCGAAATGGCATTGCCAGAGAAGTGCAAAGCCTGGGCAAAAGCCTCCAAAGATAAATAAGCACCATGTAGGTTTTACTCAGGCATTAGGAGCAAAATATAATAACCAACAAAGAACTGTTCTCATTGTAGACTGCAAGCAGAGTCAGATCCAACACTAGGCAGTTGCCTACAGCCCAGTGGTGGTGGGGGCCTATTTGCCAGGGGACTTCCACATTTACTTTTGAATTAATAAAAAAAAAAATTAACTTTTTTGGTGTCTTCTACTTTAAGAAGACACACGCATGTGCACTCTTCATCCATCTGTGCATGTGCCTTTAATACAAAGCACACACCAATACTGATGTGATGTAAACCTATTCCACATGAAAGAAATGCACATGTGGATATGTGTGTGTGTGTGTGTGTGTGTGTGTGTGTGTGTGTGTGTGTGTGTGTGTGTGTGTGTGTGTGTGTGTGTGTGTGTGTGTGTGTGTGTGTTTGTGAAATGCCCAAGTAAAGGATGTCAGGTTAATCATCTAACTTACTCAGGCTCACACCACATACCTCGGTTACAAAAGACAAGAGCCCAAATCCTCTACACTTACTATGGCAGCGTTTGTGCTGTAGAATTTGAAAGCAGTGTTAGTAACACAACAGGTAGCATGCTTAGCTTTGTTGCAGAAGGATTTGGATGGATTGCTGATACTTTAGTGAACTTTAAAGGGGGATGAGGTTGCTGCACTCCTGAGTGTGTCCTTTGGATAAGATGATTATGAACTTGTTGTCAGTTTGCCAGGCATTCCTTGTTGCAATATTATCAGCTTACCAACTTTTTTCTTTTAATGTAACATTGGCAATTAATTCTTCAAGGGCAGCAGGAAATGAATTTGTAGATGAAACTCTGAAATGTAAAGTTGGTTGCCAGAAGCTACCTGTTCATTAGTTACGGTTCTCGTTAATGTGGACTTATCCAGGTGACATCTGCTTCTGCAGATATTGTGCATATTGACTGATACTGGTGGATTGTAATGAAAGAAGTTCAAGTGGCCTTTTATGGTTGAAATGTTCTAAAATGGCTAGTTTTGGCATTATTGGTTTATACCAACTGTGCAATGAACCAAGAATCTTCTTGGTTCATTGCACAGTTGGTGGATTGTTTTGTCTGCAGTAGTCTCCTGATCCGTTTGGCTTTCTTCCTTACATTTGTTGTTGGTTTCGAGTGGAGGTTGGCCGTTGTTTTCTTCTTTTTATTATTGGTTTATACATTTTAATTCATTGCTTACTGGAAAATGTTCAAAACTACCAATGTAAAACACATTTTAACTAGTGGTGCTGTATTATACAAGGAATATAATTTAATACAATGAGGAAGGTGAATCAAAGAACATATGCATGTATGCATGGTCCTAAAATGTGTGCAAGCAGCCTATGGTTTGAAAACAGCCCAAAAGTAAACTTTATCCACCACTGACTAGATGCATTTTCTGTGGGGTTCGATGCCATTTCAGGGCAGAGAAGTTTACTATTCATGCTAAGTCTGTTTTCATTGTGAGACTGTATTGTTTGTTTTGCAAATGGCTGTCAGTGTTTTTGCTTCAAATTTTGAAATAAAAGTTTTAAAGTAAATCCAAATCTCTGTAATTATTGTAGAAGTAAAGAAGAAAATAGCATGCACAGTGACACGCTCGAACAGTGTTTATGGTAATGGGGAGAAATAGCTAAGTAATGGGACACTGGACTGACTGAGGGGGGCATCCATTACCCTGCCTAGGGTCCCATTTCACCATGATCTGGTTCTGACTGCAAGTCATTTATTTAGCTGTTCTGTATATTCTGCTGAAGAAAACATTATTTTGTCTTATTGCTTTATGAAGTGAATAAAGCCCTTTATATGTTGTTTAAAATGAAAATCATGCTTCTCATGTCATAGTTAAATATCTGGCTGTAATAGTGTGGACACGATTAATTGTATGTGAGTACATATGAATTATGTAATGACACAATCATTAGATCACAGATGATCTAAAACATAATAAAAAAGCACACCCCCATCGCACACTAACATGCGTGCTCTCATACTCTTCATATTCAATCAACATTCAGTGAAATATACAGACAGTCCAAACTCTAACCACTAAACCCACAAATACACAGTCCCACATCACACATACACAAACACACCAACAAACCCATTAGCATGAATCATTTGTACAGGGGCAAGCACTCCCATATAGGGTCTGTGCCTGATACCCTTACAGCTGTTTATATGCCAACTCTGGGACTGTACCACAATGTAGACATCAGCATAGTTCCAGTCCCTGCTGTACCATGATCTCACACACCACAGGAAATGCACACTTTGACAGGTTATACCTCACACACCACAGGACATATTTTTGATAGCTTTTACATACGATTAATTTGGACTCTTCCCAAGATATTTGCAGTCTCCTTTCAAGGGGTTGGGTTATATATGTATGTGTGTGTGTGTGTGTGTGTGTGTGTGTGTGTGTGTGTGTGTGTGTGTGTGTGTGAGTGTGTGTGTACATATATATATATATATATATATATATATATATATATATATATATATATCATACATACATAACACTTTGTTCCTGGGGCAGTTTCCCACTTTGCCGCACCCTAGCTACACTAGTGCTCCCCCCACATTCCCCCAGCACATATGCCATAACTTGAACATGGGCCATCTTATGCAGAGTATTGTTTTGTTCTGATCCATTCTATTAAAGACCTTACATTTTTATCTGTAGCTTTTAACAGTTTTTCTGATGCAAGTATGTGCCTTTGAAATTAGGCAAACACACACACACACACACACACACACACACACACACACACACACACACACACACACACACACACACACACACACACACACACACACACACACACACACGCAGACACTCACACGCATCAGATACCATAGACTCTGATACCGCTATTCTGTAAGATTCTTTTATTGCCAAAATCAAAACATCCAAGTTGCAAAAGTTAGTAGAGCACTTTTGTTCTAAATCATGACTTCGTCTGACCATTAGGTTCATGTTAAAGCTATAAACCCTACATGAGGATCAGTCTTAAATACAACAATGAACCAATCAGGATTCTAGATGGGAGAAAACAGCCAGCCAGAAATCTATGATGTACACAACTCCTTGAGGCTTACAAGATGAATGGGGAGAAGGATGCTTACTGTTTAGCTCTCTGCTTAAATTGTAACTTAAACTGTAACCATAAAATCCCAGCAAAATGTTGACAACAAATGACTGGATAAGTTCTACCATGCCAGCAGGTGCATATTTTGGAATTGTAACAAACAGGGCAGCCCATCTGAAGTGAGATGATTGATTTAAAGAACTGACTTTGTAAACACTCATAAAGGGTCTGCACTAGGTGTATGGTGTCTACTCACCCACAGATAGATTTCAGTTAAAAAGAAAAATGAAAAAAAAAAAACGCTTTCTTTTCAACTGCAGCAAAATGCTTGCTGCAACAGTTTATGCACACAGAACGCTAAGTGCAAGCAGTTGTTACAGTTTATGCCATGTACAGAATGCTACAGCACTCATGCTTTAGTTTAAAAATACTCTGTCTTTTGAATTGTAGCAATCGCTAGAGTTTAGACTGCTCAAAGACTGCTGCTATGCTCAGGTTTGACCGCAGATACAAAACCAGCATTTAAAAGCTGATAGGCACTAAAAAATAGTTGGGATGGGATGGCCGATAGTGCCCCTAACACTTTGTTCCTGGGGCAGTTTCCCACTTTGCCGCACCCTAGCTACACTAGTGCTCCCCCACATTCCCCCAGCACATATGCCACAACTTGAACATGGGCCATCTTATGCAGAGTATTGTTTTGTTCTGATCCATTCTATTAAAGACCTTACATTTTTATCTGTAGCTTTTAACAGTTTTTCTGATGCAAGTATGTGCCTTTCTTCTAATTTCTTTCTTGCTCTTGCTATTTATTCTCTATGTGGAGTTTCTGAGTTTGCTGCATAATAGAAGCAATACATAATGGGCAAGATTCATGCATGGCTACACATTGCACAACTATTGTGTGCGCCTTGCAGTATGACGCACACACACGATAGAGTGCTATTTTGTATTCATTAAATGGTGCTACACATTGTGTAGAGCTGCAAAACAAATGTAAATGGCAGAGTACGGTAATGAAAGTATAACTAACCAAATTACATGCTAATTAACCAATCCAAGATGATGCAGCCATTCAAGAAGCTATAAAGTAATTGTACACACTTGGTGTAGCTCTTTGCCATGAACTCAAAAACTTATTGGAATGCAGTCACCTTCATACTTAGAAAAAAAGCAATGTTAGTGGCTGCTGCTGTTCTTTTGAATGTGCATGCCCAACAGGCTGAAATCTATGCTGCCACTGCTGCTGATGGACCTCGGCCAAGGAGAAGAAAGGTATTCAGACCCTGTTTAACATATGATGGAATGCATGATACTTAAATGTTAGAGTGATACAGGGTTAATAGGGAAACACTACAGAAACTTTGCAAATTCTGCCACCCCCACCTCAGACTCAGGGGAAACTGAGCAGAACTTATACCAGTGGAAACTAAGGTATGTGTAGCATTAAGGATATTAGCTACTGGTACATTCCAGAGACCCACAGGGGATATACCAGGGATGTGATATGCCTCAGCATCCAGAATATTGCAGCAATGTCTTAATGCTGTGCTAGAATATGGAAGGGAGTGCATATATTTCTCCAGCACACTAGAGGAGAGAGTAAGAACACTGTAAGAAGTTTATGTTGTAGCACACATTCCCTGAAGTTTTGGGGGCTGTAGACTGTACTCACATAGAAATAAAAGCCCCACCTGGTGAACAGTGATGGACATACATCAACAGGAAGAGATTACACTTGATCAAGTGACAAGTTGTGTGTAATGCATGTCGTGCAAGCAGCCCAGGCATTTACCATGACTCATACATATAGCACACATCTTAGCTTTACACAAGGTTTGCTAGGGGTGATGTTCCACAAGGCCATCTACTGGGTGATACAGGATATTTACTGGAATCGTAGCGTATGACACCAATCAAAAATGTAGACACACCCACTGAAAAAGGATTCAATAATGCCAATGCTCAAACTAGAAACATCATATAGCATGTTTTTGGCATGCCAAAGTCAGGGTTCTACTGTCTAAACATATTGGGGTTGCCTGCAGTACGACTTAGGCACCTGCACAGAAATTCTTACTGTCTGTGCCATGTTGCACAATATCATCCTGATGAAACAGCTGTAAAAGGGACAGCAAGTGCCAGCACCACACATTCCTGGACCACAGACATGGACAGCACCTCCAGCACATAAAGATGATGGTCTATATTAGATGATCGATCTTTCAAAAGTTAGACTGTCATATGGTCGACACCATATGATCAAATGTTTTAAAGTTCAAACGTTTTAACGTAGATCTTCGTACAGCGCGGAATGGGAATATTTCCCTTTTCTGCAGTGTTGCCCGATCTCGGAGTTGGTATATTTAAAGAGAGGGGGGTGTGGGGGTGCAGGGCGGCTTGCCCCCTGCTTAAAACGTTCAGGTAGGTTATTTGTGTATTTTTTTTTTATTAGAATTTTGAACTTTTAAAAGTTTGATCATATGGTGTCGACCATATGACAGTCGAACTTTTGAAAGTTCGATTATCTAATATAAACCCATACAGTTTAGGATTCCAAGGGAGAACCTCCAGCTGCAGAGTGAAACAGTAGATGTAGGCATGCACAATATGCCCTTACCCTGGCTCAGAAGCAAAGAATAGTACACACACTTACCAGAAAAGGAATACACATAACAACCTAAGCACATACAAATATTAAAACTGATGCCATCCAATATCCACAAACTTTATTTCCCCATGTAATGACTGCGTAAGGATAGCATCAGGCTTTGACAGCCCCTAAGGACACAACTCATACCTGCAGTAATGACAAAGCAAGTGGAACCTGTAGTACAGGAACAAATATGTAAGAAGATAAAGTAACTGATATACCTGCATAGTTTTAGTCATAAATGTACTCAAGCAGAACTTGTGTGAGGTGTCCACCAGTGCCATTATTGGCTTATAGGAATAATATCTGCAACATAGAGCTATACATCGTGCACAGTAACTGGCATCAGGCTGTTCACTTACCCGCTGTACACTGTTCACTTACCCGCTGTACACAAAACAGTCAACAGGACAATTATATCAAAAGTTTCACAAGTAGAGCAATAAGCAGGAATGCAATATCAGTGATTTGAATGCATGACTTAGACTATTAACTGAATAAATCATTTTGAAATGAGCATGCACAAAAACATCCCAAATTTTCTTATGTAAAACATATACATAAACTCAACATAGTGAGAAAGACTAACTTGGCTATCTACTCTGTGCATCTGACAAATATGCAACCCAAAGTCAAAACAAAATGAACACAGGGCATGGCACAGTCATCATCATTTATAAAGGGTGGGGGGTTAGGAGGCCAAGGTTGACACCAAAGTAGTGAGTGTGTTTGATTAAGAAACACAGAACATTCTGTAAAGTAGAAAACATCTCACAGACAATAATAAGAGATGTATCACAATCAACATTAAGGATCGTTTAGCTTGAAAGTGTGTGAGGTGGTATGGGCAGTTTTTGTGAAGTGTGTGTTTGTGTGTGTGTGTGTGTGTGTGTGTGTGTGTGTGTGTGTGTGTGTGTGTGTGTGTGTCTGTCTGTATGAGCACAATCAAGCTCTGTGCTAGCAGTATGTCCTGGCATGCCAGACAGGTGGGAGCCATGCATGGTTGAGTTTTCAGTTCTGTTTCATCACTCTTGACCACATAAACTGCCTTTGACAGGAGCTGCACTGCCACTTCCACATCCCCAGTTTGAAGTGAGGATGCTACCTAAATGTGGGTGATGTCTGCTGGATGAGTTCTTTTCATAACTACATCCAGGACCATGACCCTGTGGGCTACCAAGTCTGGGTGTGGTCACCTCAATCACTGATGTAGCAATACAAGTAGTGCCATTATTGCAGTGGGATCTGGCACAACCACGTCGGCAAACACCAGAGGATGTTGCATCTACAGACATGTGGATACCGAACTTTCAACAGTAGATGTTCCATCACAGACACTGCCTGATCCAGTGTGTCATTCACCCTATCCAGTTAGTCACCCACATTGTTTAAGCAGTCACACATGTCAGAATGAGCAGCATTTAGGACTTGTACTATCTATTCTAAGGCCCTGCTGGAGCATGCCTGTGCCTCCATGATGGCCCTATACATGTGTCTGGTGGCACATAATAAAACACCAGAATCAGAAGGATTGTATACAATAGGCCACCTACGAGCACCTCGAGTAACCCTCCTGTATGGTACCATGTCCTCATGATGGCTACGAGCAGACTCAACCAGCTCTGCTATGAAAGTAACCACATTACCGCTATCAACCATATCACCCACAACCTGTCCTGTATCTGAGAGCTCAGAGGAATGGGTATATATAGGCATATGGTCTGTGTCTGAAATAAGGCCAGGGGATGTGTGAGCTACAACCTCAGAGTCAGACTGAACCACTGCATCCCCCCTACTGTGCCTCTATGTTGCCCCATCATCATGAAAGCCTACCAATACTCTGACATCAGGTGGTTTGAGGTTAGCTGTGATGATAAGCAATAAACACAATAAGGAGAAAAAAAGTGACTGGAAATGATCCAAACTGTGTTCTAAACACTCATGTTAAACAATTTCAGATGCTAAAGAAATACAATACTTACACTGTCCTCAGACTTACATCTAACTAATGATTGTTATTCATCAAAGAAAGTTTGTGCTTACCACATGCAGGTGATCTTTCAGATGGTAATTCTGATGTCCCTGGAAAATGAGGAAGGCAGTGGAAAGAAGGCTAGTAAGCATCACAATGCAAGTGACACAAGGACAAGAGAATAATGTTTTGCCTATCTTCCTGTTAAAAAATATTTCAGAGTCAATCAGATTAACCATTCCCCCAACACAACTGTTGGACCGTGTCTCTTTTAAGCCACACATTTCAATGTTTCCAGATATATCAGAAGTAGACAGGTATACTTCTGATATATCAGAAGTATACAATTGTTACCACATAAAGATGTCTAGAATGGTAGTAAATGCCTTATATATAGCATACCTGGAAGTTGTTCTTGGGACACACTTGGCCTTTTGTACACATCAGCACCCACAAAAAGGCTTCTGTGCAAACCTTCTGCTGAGCTGTCAGGACCTCTGGCAGTGGACAGGAACTGCTCAGTTTTGGTGAGTGGTGGTTCTGTAGCAGGACCACCCCCATAGCCAACTGTTCACATGCTACTGCAGCTTCCCCTTTGCAGGCTGCTGAAATCATATCAGTAGCATGGTGCCAAACCTAATTATAGTTCCTGGTACAGCTGACAACTGCATTTATGTTAGCAACCATCTGCTGGCTTCTGCTTTTTCTAGCAGATATATCGCCTCTGCCTCTGTCAAGCAGGAAGGGTCCATGGCAATATAATGCTTCAGTGATGACCTTGTTCTCTGCATCACTGAATGGTGGCTTGTGTGGGACAGATGGTCTGGGTGCCATAATCCTGTATGAAATGAAACATAAAAAAGATAAAACACATTTATAATGCACAGAGAAATTAAATAAAATAAAATCTGTGCACCCATCATTAACACAAAACAATTGAATACAAAATGCTCATTTCAGACTACATAAGCTAAGGGAGTCCCTCCAATATAATTGCAATACATTAGCATTACATCCATTTTGGTAACATTTCTTTAATGAAGACAGCAGCTGTGTAACTGACTATTGGATGACAGAATTATCAATAAATAGACAAATATTCAAAGTAGAAATGTCAAGACAATTTCCTTTGTCTCTCTGTTGCGGAGGTTGCCACAGGACATCTGGGAAGTCTAACACTTCTGTTAGCTACACATGCACAAGCCCTTGAAGCTGATAATAACAATGCATTTGTCTGCAGTAAATGGTGAAATTCCACGAGCAAATGGTAACATAATACTGTGATGTAACTATACCACTAATTAACAAAGTTTGAAAGTAGAGCAAGAAGTGACATACCAGTACTATGCCAACAGTGAATAAAAAAATGCATACAGATAAAAAAAATTCTGTTGAGTATTGAAATGCATTCCAAATATTAAAATGTAAACAGTTTATGAAGAGGACTAACATAGCTTATGAAAAAAAATCAGTAATATGTAGAAAAATCTCCTCCGAGTAAATACCAGCAGTGGTCTGTCTGCATCAAATCAGTTTCACCTCCTTCCATTTCCATAGCTACACCTATACATTATATAGTGTAGATTAAGCCCGCTGAGCACTGTGAAGATGCAAACAAGGTTTCAAATCATTAGCATTCCTGAATACCAAAATTCTCACTTGGTGTTGGGGAGATAAACACTGTGTAAGTAGCTACACGATTGCATGCACATACCATAGGACAGCAGGGAGGAGTAATGACAACAGTTAGCTGCTAATGGCTTGCAAGTGTTAATGATTACTCTGACTACAAAAGCAATCAATACTGAAGACACTCTTCTGTCTGAAGTGTGTGTATCATGTAGACTAGATATAAGAAAAAAATGCTGAAGCACCTTGAGAGCTATGAGAACAACCTTAACAACATATGATAGCACACCCATCTTCTGCTTAAAAATTATCCTGCAATGCTAATCAGCTACATTACACATTGAAATAAAAGATGCAGACATGCCCATGACATTGCACTTCTATTAGTTAAGCTGAAAGAAGGGGAAGATGCTCTTGCAATAATGTATAGCTGGCAGTGTTGGAAAACTTTCATTAATATGGTATGGGCTATTATTAGCCTAAATATATTGCCAAGATCAATTTGATATAGACATGTTCAAGTAAATGATAAAGGAACATTTTCTGATCTTTCTTCTGGTGGATCTGTAATTTTATTGTCTGCTAAGGCAGTTCTGTATGGTATGTACATTTTCTGATTCCCACTCTAAGCTTGTGCTGGTGGCAAAGAGGGATAAGAAATATAACTGAGTGTATGTTGTTATTGTACTGAATTAAGGGTTCAAATCCAAATAGTGTGCTGCTTGAGAGAGTCAATGCATATTTCCTAAGCATATGATCAGGCTGTAAGATAGACAGAGTAAGGGGACCTCACAATTCTGCATTTTCAGTATTATTCCCCGATGTTTGCTACTATTGACAATTCGTTTTCTTTTATTAGGTTCATCATTTGCACGCATTGTGGAAAAGTTCACTTTGGACTGGCAGCATTATCAGACAGTGAATGAGAGTCCACTGCCCAAGTTATAAACTGAGAAATGTAATTTGGAATGCCACTAGTGCATTTCAGAGTGGCAGTGTGCGCTTTGCTGCAGCACTCAGTAAAGAAATTCTATATCCCACCTAAGTACTAGTGTGGCACATGGTGTATATATAATGAGTATAAAGAAACAGGACAGATTATGCAGGATTTGAATCCAGATTGCAGATGTTTTTATTTTTAACTGGATATACTATCAAAGAATAATAAGTTGTATATGAAATGTATATACTAATGTATGTGATAAATGTTCCATATCTTGCTGTTGTCTAGCCAGCTGTTGTCCTCATTAATATTAACATTAGCAAAATATGTTGTGTCCTTTGACAGGTTGTACAGTATTATAACACAAAGGCATTAACAAGAGTACTGTGAACAGATGTGTGACATGCTGTATAAACTCTCACAATCATACCTCATCACAGTAGGAAGTACTTCATCTTGTCATACTTTGTGTCCTGACTAATTGCATGTGATCTGCCAAGCATGAGCTGCTGTCATTGTCTGTATGACCCCTTCCTGAGCCATTGACACTACATGACATGCTGATGATGTGTAGCCCACATGCTACTTGTAATGTTTGCAACAGATGTGAAAATGCAGCATGTGTCTTTGTAATAGTTTAACTGTTGAATGGAAACACAAGTCATGTTTGTCCTTGGCTTTTGTGGCTTTGACTATAAATTTGTTTTGCCTTTGCAATTTGCACACTGTTTGGCAGAGTGCAAACAGGCCTAACAGCTGAAAGAAAATGGGAATAAATGTGTTTCCATATTATTTAACTAAGGCTGTCCACTCCCACTCATTGGGGGGAATTGTTGTCACCACTATAGTGACTTGAAGTGGAGCAAGAAGGACCAACTAGTTAATGGGAGTATGAGTTTAGAACTGCTGACACCCCTCAGTTGTGTAAGTATACTGACCCATCTGCATTCAGTTATACAGAATGTAGTAGACAGCCAAGACTGATATTCATTACATTTCCATGTCTCTTCTTCCATATTGTACAGCTGCTGAAGACATTGCAGTGAATGGGAGTCAAACCAAGAGAGGTTAAATCACCTCATATAGGCACAGGATACATATGCATCAGGTCTTACTGTAATCCTAATAACTATTGTAATTACATGCAATATAGCAATACTGACATAAGTAGCTGTATTTATGATATCATAGCATTATGACTGATTAATGGTACAACAGAGTAAGACCTTCCTATCATACCTGGCTGTAGTAAAGGTGCATAGTCTGGATAATCATAAATGTGTATAAAGTGAAAGTATATAGTCATGTGGCATGCTATGGATCTAATTCTCTCTCTTTTTTGTCTCACCCCACCCATTCTCTCATTTTTTTTTTAATTTTAGAATATTTGATATGGCTTAAAAATGTTCTGTTTTCATACAGTTCAGCACATAGAGGTAGACTGATCTCTGCAGATCGGCCCACCATCCGTCCCCAGGATGCAGCATTGAAACCCAGCACCTCAGGATCCCAACCTGTTAGTGCAGCCTCTACAACTGCTACTCTGCCTGCTCCATCTGTGTCAGGTAGCTCTGCCCCGACAGCTAGTGCACTTGTACCCTCTGGGAGTAGTAGTAGCTGTGGTGATGATTTAGTCACCCAGCAAGAGCTGGCAGGCTGATGAAAAGTATCATAGAAAGGGGCCTCAGTGCCCACATTGGCCATATAGAGAAGTACTTTGTCATATTGCAAAGACAATGCCATGTTGAGCACTGATACAGGAAACTGAGACAGGTGACAGTGATGACAGCTCTGAGGGAAGACTAGATTCTCACTGTTCACAGGCTTGTTGTGGGTGCAACTTTGATGTCCTCTACTGATCCCCAGTCATGGTATCCTCCAATATTTTGTGTACATCACCATCTCTGCATGTCTTATATGTCCTGTATGTCTGTGGCTGCTTCCTCACATACTCTATCTACCTGATCCTCACATTTCTTAGCCCTTTCCTTAACATTCCACTTTCTTTGCAAGTAAAAATAAATAAATAAATAATAAATAAACAAACAAATAAATAAATAAATAATGGGCACCTGTCTCACCAAAAAAAAAAAAAAAAATCAGCCCATGCATAGCTCTCCACTTCACATATGTGTCTTCTTGACACACTTGATTTGGTACAGTTGGCTCTACAACATTATTCTGTTGTCACCTACCCTTGGTGTGATGACAGTCCAAATTCAGCACATTCTGCCTGCAGTACTACATTTATATTGTGAAGAAGTGGATAGCTATGGTTCTCTCTCACTACCATCCTGCAAGTTCCTCTGTTCTATCCCTTGTGTCATCCCCTCTGATTGTCCCCTTACCTCCATTTCACCACATTCCTATTGATCTTTTTTTCACAGATTTAATCTGGTCAAAAATAGATTCACAAAATACACATGGCCAGAAATGTCCCATAAGAAAGCTTTCCCTTTTTGTCCTCAGCATTTGTGCAGAGTTTGGCATTGCAAATCAATGCTGAGTTACAGTGAATGGCTGTTCATGCACTATGGCAAAACCAGGTCAGTTGTTGCCATCACCTGCAGAAGTCCGGTTATCCTTATGCAAGGATGCTTAAATATTCTGCACTATCTGAATACAGAGTAAGGGCAGAATAAAGGCAATACTTGGCAACAGTTACTCTAACAGTTCTTTGACTACTAAGTGCAACAAAATGCAACTTTCTCTGTGGAGTGTTGATATAAATCACTTGTCTGAAGATTGATTTTTGGCCATAGCATCAAGGGTTTGATTCCAGATGTATGTCAGATTATTTCTTACTGTGATGTTAGAGTTCTATGATAGGTTTCATGACATACATCTTAATTTTGAACCAGTTATGACCTTTAATAAACAGATTTTTAAAAACTATTGCAAAAAAGCATATGCAAACACATCCATGCATATAACTAAGAATTATTAAACCACCTTTATTCTACTCATGTTTTGCCTGTCCTACAGCTTCTTGACCCCCAGGAACTTCATTTAATGATACAGATCATGACAAATGAATAATGAGGACACACCATAAAGATGTGCATTAATTACTCTAACAACAACCTTTGATATGTGTGTACCCATCTCTCTCTTTATCTTCACTTCTTCTCTCTCAGCCCTTTGTACTGTTGACTATTCATTAGGCTGATGGATGTAAGTGGCATCTTATGGCATTTTCATACTGTCATTATTTTGCTGAAGGCTAATACCTATATTTTCCATTGACAAAGTAAGTTATCACTGTCCCTTCAGTGGTGCGATTTTGACATGTGTGAATTAGGATTTCTCTTGTGGTATGTTGAGGTAATGATCAAATCTATAAACTTAATTTTACATCTTGACAAGGGTTCAAATCCAGCATTAGGTGAAACTCTTACTGTCTGTTTTTATAAGTCTCTTTCATGTGCATGTGTTGCTTATGTTTCTGTCTAATCCCCTGCTGTTTTATCAGATGCAATTCTCAGCATTTGCACAAGGTCTGTCAAGCAAGTGTAATATGAGATGCTAAATGGCATTTCAAGTGTTTTTGAAAAATGTGGTGACTTGTTACCTTGGACTACATTGCCACACTTAGCTTAGAGCAAATAGCAATATGTCCACTGCACTATAGTAAAACAGACATAGGATAATAAACTGTAATACAGTTACTCTTCCATACGTATCAGGCTGCTAGAGATCATTTAAAGTGTAAGGGAGATAATTGCTATGAGTGCAATGAGTACTGATGCCTACCTAATGAACATTTTAATATTAATGAACATAATGAACCACTGAACATGTTGTGAGCGTCTGTTACAATGTGTAATTGAAAGGTAGTACATGAACTCCTCTGTGGTGAACTAAGATAACCAACCTGTCTGTAAAGTGTTATTTGTACTGCTAAAGGTTTGAATTATGACATGTTATACAGTAATGTAATTTTTCTCCATATTAATATTATTTGTATAAGTGTGTGCGACATCTATCATCAACAAAACCCCATCCACATATCAACATCATCTTTCAGTGTCCAACACCTTCTTCAACCAGTTGTATGTGGATGTATCGTTTATCACTCCTCCACTTTCTCTACCCTTATATGAATCACTTAAAAGTGCAGAGCAGGAAACATTGTGATTGAAGAAACAAGTAATACAAGCACATCGTAAAGATGTTCGTTAATGTGCCATAGCACAGACTTTTATGTGTCTCTCCATCTCCATGTTCCTCATCACCTCTTCTGTCTCATCACATTATACTGTAACATACTTAGTAGGCTGATGGATGAAATGTTCATCTTATATCATTTGGCTGCTGCCCACACTTCACATGACATCCTGCCCTACACACATAGGATATGTCCTGAGTCATAATAATAATTTCAAAAGACATACCATCCTTGCCATGTTTAACAAACTGTGTACCCAATTAACTTGTGATTTCCCTTAAACATGGCTGATATATAGTACGTATAAAAGTTTATTTCAATAGGCATTACTGACACAATTTCAGCAATCAAATTATTTAGGATAATCATCCCTATGTAATCTTATAGTCATGATCAAAATTTACTTATGATAATCGCATTCTGATAACCTTTGTAAAATTGTCTGCATACTAGACTTGAAACCTGCTGCTGATGTTCTCCACTCAGTACTGTCCAGAGTGCTGATGGCCACACATCACCTCTAAGCCTGTTTGTTCTACAGAAAGGTAATGAAATTAAAGTTTTCACTTTTTTCCTTCAGCAGTGAAGCCTGATGGCTCACCACCTAATGTCATGCAAATGGGAAAGGCAAGCACAATTCGTGTTTGAATTAAGCTTTGTCGCTAATATGTCAAAGGCAGAGTCCAACATACAAAGTAAATATCTGCAAGCTACTGAGCAAGTACTGCCATGACAAATGTTGATAGCATGACATGTTAAACTTTAATATAAAACAGATCAAGTCTACAATTAATCACAATCAGACCATTTTCTGTATGCTCCTTATTTGTGCAAAGGTTGGCAGAGAACACCACTGAACACTGCTACTTCACATTCTGAGTTCAACACCTCACATTAGAATCATGCACACACTAATACTTTGCCAGCATCTGCAAAATAGAGTTCCTCAGCACTGAGCTGTAGGAAGACGTTTTGACTAAAGATAAGTATTGTTACTGGATGTCATTACTGCATTGCATGAAAATGGCTTACCATACTCAAGTAAACTGTAGTGAACTGTGTGGTTGACTGAACACTTCATTCTGAGCAGTTATGTCTGCACTGCACCACGTACAGTTGGAAATGACATACAACCACATAGAGCCTTGGCACACATACTTCATTACTGAGCCCTAATGATCTACAAACTTATAGAGCCTTGGCACACATACTTCATCATTACTTAGCCCTACTGCAGTGGAACATTAACAATTGTTTTGTATTGACAGTGCACATTGCCCATGCATGAGCAGATGACATTGCTAACATCAGTAGCTTTCATTAAGGTTTACATGATCAATGAATGCTTCATTCCTGTGTTCCACAAGTGTAGGTCTCATCTACACAACATCATGTAAAACAGGTACATGTCAGTCGCAGTTCTGCAATATATATTAATGACAGCATAACTGACCTAAGACAGCAGAATGTATTTATTATTGATCAGAAGATTGCACTTATGCCTTCATATCAACAAACATGGCTTTTCACAAAAACTTCAACAGCACAATATCTTCTCTGATACAGAATGAGAAGCTAATCCTATGTATGATGTACTGTCACACTGTAGACATTAGACTTCTTCAGTGGGACTTGCATGAAGTACTGAGTTCTTTAGATTGTGTGACTAGATAGGTAGGAGTTTCTAATCTCACATCAGTCAACATGTGTGTGTGTGTGTGTGTGTGTGTGTGTGTGTGTGTGTGTGTGTGTGTGTGTGTGTTGTGCTGTGTATGGAGTCATGCGCATATGACGTTATGTACTGCTGAATTAGCAGTCTGGAGAAACTGTTACACTGCAGGGTGAGTCCAAATCAAGCAGACCCTTCTCCCAATATTATCTTCTCTGCAACACAATGCTGATGTTATCCTCCATAAAATACACTCTTACACTGTAGATGTCAGATGACTGCGGTGGTGCTTTCTTTAAGTACTGTGTCCTCTAGTTTGTGTAACTAAATAGGTAGGGGGCTCTACTCTCACAGCAGTCAACTTGTGTGCATGCGTGTGTGTGTGTGTGTGTGTGTGTGTGTGTGTGTGTGTGTGTGTGTGCGTGTCTGCGCATGTATGTGGGTTGTGTATAGAGTCATGTAAATATGACCGTGCATACTGTTGGTCTCACTGAACTAACAGTCTGATGAAACTTTTGTATTGTAGGGTGATTCCATATCAATGCCAGGCCCTTCTCCAAACATCATCTTCTCTGCAACACAGCACTGATGTCATCCTCTATAAAGTGCACTCTCACACTGTAGAAGCCAGACTTCTGTGATGGTGCTTGTGTTAAGCACTTTTACCTCTAGATTGTGCAACTAGATAAGTAGGGGGCTCTAATCTCACAATTGGTCAATGTATGCATATGTGATGTTGGGGCCAGAGCATCACTGGAAGATTAATTCAACAGCTGTGCTTATTTGACTCCCACTTATGAGAAATATTTAAATAGTCAGATCAATCCCATATCCCTTTTTCCCTCTGTCTATAAACACTTACTGTCTGTAACACACTGATGAAGTCATCCTTTCAAAAATGCACTCTCACACAACTAAAGTCAGATCTCTCCTGTGGTGCATGCATACAATACACTTACACATAGATTATGTCAATAGATAGGGAGTTCAAATACAGCAGTGAGAACCTCATGGCTGTGTGTGTGTTTGTGAATGTAAATGGATGCTGGAATGTCTTACACCATTTAGTATTGACAATATTTAGAATCACACATTGCCGTAGAAGTAATTTTTTCACACACAACTCCTTTGCAAGACAGAGTTGATGTCATTCCTCCAAAAGAGGCAGTATGGCTCACATAAAGTCAGACTTCTTCTGTGGTGTGTGCCTATAATACACTTGCATGTAGATTGTGCCAGTAGATAAACAGGGAGTTCAAATATAGGACTGACTGTCTTCCGAGAGTGTTTCTTCTAACTCTGTAGAACTGGCTGCAAATACATGTATGATGTATATCTATAAAGTGCGCTTGTGCTGTGCGACCACTTTTTAGTGGAAACATTGAAGTAATACACAGTGATGATTTCATCTTTTGAAATGTGCAGTGTCACAGCTGTAAAATGAATCTTGAGTGGTGCTTGTGTTTCAGCAAACCTTTAGTAGCTTGTAATGTTAGGTATATGGCTCAAATCCCAGTGTCGCTGCTTACACTCAGTGTACATTTGTTAACAGTATTGTCACCTGCATACATGTTCATGTGTAGATGTTGTTTCCTCTTACAAGGGTTTATTCTAAATTTAATTTTAAATGCTGTATTGAAGACTAATGCTGTCATTTCAATAGATTGTTCTTCCATATCAGTTGTACTAAATGCCTCCTCAAGACTAAGGACATGAGATGATAAAATATATGTTGTTGCCTAAGTAAGGCACGTTTTCAAATATGGGATTATATCCATAGTGTACACAATTGTTATTCTACCATCACAGTGACAACACTAGGAAGCCATGGGTGTGTTTGGGTAGACCTAGCATCAGACAATGTCTGATATACAGCAAGATTATTTCTAAGTAATCACAGGGACACATATGCCTTGATTCATAAACATGATGTAATGCTTTCACATAACAACACATATGACAATTGGTAATGCACTTATACCATGGAGCATTCATTGATCCCACTATGGTGCTGATTTTCTCAAAGCTTAGTCAAGTGTTCCAAACCAGTATTGAGTGACTGTAAGCATTTGTTTCCTTAACTGTTCTGTAAGAATGATATCCCTTCAACTCTAATGTGTATGTAAAAAGTAGGGTGGCAGAGGCCTCCCCCATCCATTTTATCAGGTAAAAAATATGGGCAAATAAAGTACAGCTGATTTAATGATTTCACATAGGTGGAGTTCAACAGCTGTGATAACAGTTCCACTGTGGTGCATGTGATTAATAGCCATATTGTTAGTTGGAGATGTTCAATTGTAGCATAGGGAATTATTTTGTGTGAACATACTGATATCACACAAGAACCATGACATCACATCAGTATTAACCCTTGATATATTGTATGAATATACATGAGAGCAGCTTTAAATCTCATGGCAGTGTACATTTGTTCTGTCAATGTCATGATGACAGTGCTACTGTGACACATGCATCGAATATTGCAGTGTACACGAGTGTGCTCCAGTTCTTGGGTGGTATGTGTACAAAAATACAAAGAAACCTTCCTTTACCAAAGACAATTGATATAGAACTGATCACAGTTGTGTGCACATGAGCTTAGTCAGTTAATTGCCATCAGTCTGACATAGTACTATGACATTCATTATCAGGGATCCTTCTTAATTCACACATTAATTTCAGTTGTTTGCGCAATATCCATTGCTACCTTCTGTGTCAGATGCCAACAGTACACAGCTCTGTGGAATACATCACATCATAGTGTGGCGTTTGCATCTGTTCTTATCTGTCTGCACCCTAATGCTGATGTCACAGAACAAGTACAGAGTTTTTAAAATAGTCTGAAATCTATGGGGCATTAAGTAATCGAGGGAACCTGCAACTGAGCTTTGATCACAGCATAAACAGTCAATGACAAATGACCAAACACCGCACTAGAATATCGCACATAGCCATCCTGATTACGAGTGAATATATATGTACTGTATGGTAGCACTTCTTTCTCAGCTGGGGGTGTTGCAACCTTGGAGAAGTAGAGTTAAAGCAGATTGAGAAGCAAAGTCCCTCACAAAAATATTTGTTTATCTCTAGGGATTGTAGGATAGAAAGGTTTAAGTACGATGGTTTTAATGTTTTAGATTTTTATAGTTCATTGTTTTGCAGATTATTTATTGGGTGAATGTTTTATGTAGTCATTTCAGTGAGTTTCATTTTTATTTTTTTAATAAGTTTGATTTTAGTTCAGCACAATCCATTGAAAAGAATCTGGTACTAAATGTGAAAGAATGGAGAATGGTCATCAAAGACAAGAAAAGGTAGGACATATGTTTTTGGAGTTCAATGGGGACACCTGAAACGGTGACACTGGTGGAGTATAATATCTAACTGCGCTTGGTTGCTTTAATAATAAATAATTAGAAGTCTGAGTCATGGAGTGCATTATAAAAAAGTTCTCAGAATGGCATAAATGGAACCATGCACCAGCTCAAACCTAAGATGTCACCTGCTAAAAGAGAGAAATAGCACACTAATTGTGTAGTGACACTATTAAAAAACAAAACAAGAAGACAATTAAATTATGCTTATCTTGAGTGCTTAAGCCATTTGAGAAAAGGCAGGTACCTAAGATATAAATTACAATAACATGGATGTTGTATAGTTAAATTCAAACATAATATGAAAGCAATACATGTTTATATATGAATCCAAATCAGAATCTTCCTTGTTTTGTATTTAATTAATTATCTTGAATGTTTAGAAATGTAAATTAATTCAGCATTTATCATCTGTGGAAGTTTGTATGCGTGATACTAAATGATTTATGTAGTTATTTAACATGGTTTCAACAGGTTGAGAACTACATGTACCCAAGTTTACTTTCACAAAATTTTCCCTCACTTCTTAAACTCCTGCATTTTATTTAGCTCCACTTAAGGGTGGGAGTGTGTGAATGCACCCTGTTGTGATCTGTTTGCTGGGATTAATTAAAATAACTGAGAATGGCCTGCTAAGAGTGTGAATTATTTTGAAATAGCTGATTCTTCCATTCTTATAGAAATGTAGTGACTCACACCTCATCACTGAGACTGCATCTATGGCTATTCAAAGAGGCAGGAAACTCTTAGTGTTGCTAAAATTAACATTAAAACTGGAGAAGAAATAATCATGCCTTTAGACTTAAAAATGTGTATGTACTTTAGCTTTCACTTTTGTGAGGTATACAGTATGTGTTAGTATAAAAATGAAATGCAGAGAAAAAGTGAAAAGATGAAATGCAGAAGAGCAGTGGAAATGAAATACTGCATACATTAATTTAACAGATGTATCCTGTTTTTTGTAGGAAGAGTATTGTCTCTTGTCTGTACCCCCATGCCATATATACTAAATATACTAATGCCAAAGTCACTTTGCTTCAGAGTAAGGGGAGTAGCTGTTGTTCTATAATGTAGGTATTTCCTTGACATTCTAGGCAGCATAATCTTAGACTTGGTGTATTCGGGAAGCACGGGTGCAGTCCCACTAAAACATTTAGATGCCTTTCCTATAGTTTAAAATTGCATTTTGCAACATTTTTTAATACTCAATAGGGAATTCTAAAATGTCCTTATCCTACTATGTGTTCATTTGCAATTCCAAGACATGTTAGCCATTACAAGGTAAGACCTCAATGTCAGCTAATTTCCATGTCTCTGAATTGGTTTTACTACCATGATGTGCAGATCATTACTGATCTGTAGGTTCACTGGTAAATACTAGGCTATCAGTCTGTAGACTATTACAAGCCAAGCCAATGACCACAGGTCAGAATTAAACCGTGTACCTTATATATGTGAGGTGAAGACCTTACTCATTATGCCAACCCTCCCTTAGATATCTTGGTAGTAAACAACTGCTAGTGCAGGCAGTGGCATTCTGTCCCCCAAGTCATTATCCTACACACACAAGTACACACAACACATACAAACAGGCATGCATGGGCATGCACCTCCCAACACACACAGCGGTGCCTAACCTGTCTGCTCGCCTGTTTTCTCCCCACCACCATAGTAATTGAAGTAACATTACAGAATTTATCTATAATGCCCTGGTGGCTAGTGTATCCCACCTCCACTCCCAATCCCCGTACTGCTTTTAATGCTATTCCAGTATTTAAGAGTATTTCCTGTTGGTCTAAAGCATAACCCCATCCCTGTACTGCCATTATCACTTTATAAAGTGTAATATCTGGTGTCGACTGTATCCCCCACCCTTGACACCTTTACTGCCATTGATGCTATTAGAGCACTTAAGAGTATTTCCTGGTGTCTAGTGCACCCCATAATTCCTGTACTGCCATTTGTGCCATTATGCCATTTCAAAGAGTAATCCCTGGCGTCTGCAGCATTTGCCCACCCCCAGTCCACATACTGTGATCAGTGCCATTATGGGACTTGAGTATTCCCTGGTTTGTAGTGGTTCTTCTCACAACATATGTGGCAGGAGCTTGAATTAGGTCTTTTGCCAGTGTTCAATATTGCAACATGGTGCAGATGGCCATGCTGCTCTGCATGGTCATCTTCCTGGAGGTGGTTCCAGAGGGAAAGCACATGGTGAATTAGCATATGTCTCTCCACCTAGAATACCTCATTAGCATTCAGCACAGCCACTGAGCCATCCCTTCATGGTGCAGCACATCTTCATGTTGGAGGATCATGCAGCACCTTGTAAAGGTGGTTGCTGAACTGGGGAAAGGAACCAACATGTGTGCATAGCGAAACCACAGCCAATGAAACTAGCTTGGCAGAATCTGTGGGGAAAGAAGACCCTGTTGAGCTTGACTCTAGTCTGGTTGTGTTCAGTATCACAATGTGATAGGGATGGCCATGCTGATCTGTGCAGCAGCCATAATAGCACCAATCAAAGTATGTGGCCTGGGGGTGGGGAATGTACTAGACATCAGGTATTACTCTTTAAAGTGCCTTAATGCC